>NC_091459.1:61521251-61724638 GCF_027789765.1 Dendropsophus ebraccatus
TGGTGAGGAAATAGTCCAGCTAATGTCTAGAAAGTCTAGATTTGGTCTAGATAACAACCAAGTAAAACTTTCTAGTGTAAGCTGGGATATGGTGATCCTTTGGTAGAGTCCTCTAGGAGACCCATCCCATGCCTCCAGAAGCTGAGCCTGCAAAGGCCTAGAATGAATCTGGGCCCACAGGACAGCTGCTGTGAATAAACCTTTCTTATAGAGGTCACCAGGTTCTGTAGAAGACAGTGCGCTAAGCTTTCCAGCTTTTTTTTATCTTCTCCAAGGGTAGGAACGACCTTTGAGTTACTGAGTCCAATGTGATCCCCAGGAATAGTTTTTTCTTCTCCTGTGTTAACAAGGATTTTTCGTAATTTATCCTCCCAAGCTTTATTAGGATGGATAGGGTTCTCTTCAACATTGTTTCTGCCACAAGCAGGAACTCGTCCAAATATGGAATGAAGATGCCTTCTTCCTCCTTTATGTAAGCTGCCATTTCTGCCACTATCCTGGGGAAGACCCGTGGAGCGATGGAGATGCCAAAAGGCAGTGCTTGAAACTGTAGATGGACCAGGGAATTGTTGATCCAGATTGCCAGCCTCAGGTATTTTTGGAAGTCCTTGTGAATAGGGACGTGTATGTAAGCGTCTTTGAGGTCTATTGACGCCATGAAACAATCTTGAAAGAGCAAGTTTACTGTACTTTTTATTGTTTCCATCTTGAATCTTTGATAGCGTAGATACTAATTTTGGGGTTTGAGCTTTATGATGACCCTGTAGCTTCCGTCCAGCTTCTTTACTAGAAACGAGGAGTAGAAACTCTGGCCCCTTTATGTCTCTGGTACTGGAACAAGGACCTCTTTTTCTAGGAAAGACAGAACCTCTAGCTTCAAGGACTCCAGTCCCTTTCATCCTTGGTGCCCCCTTGTTACTACAAAACGAGTTGGTGGCAGGGAGGCAAAATCTAAGCAAATGCCAGCTGCTCAAATAGATTAAGTCAACCATGTGCTGCCACAGATCTTCTCCCATTCTTGCACGAAATGGCGTAACCTGCCCCCCACTTATAGCCTGGTGTCAATGTGAGAAGAACTTATTTGCCGAGTCTGTTTTTTGGGAGAACATATATCCCCTCGACTTGTTGTAGCCTTTTCCTCTACCCGGTCTGTCTGTTCCTCTTTTCTGAAACTTTTCCTTTCCTTGTCTACGAAAGGACTGGAATAGTTTCCCTTGAAATGTAGCTGGAAGGCCCTTCTTTTTATCTGCGGCTTTGGCTAACAGATCATCCAAATAAGTACTCTCCCTAACAGGGTATGGTACATAGCTTTGCCTTTGTGGCCGCATCACCCGACCAATTCTTCAGCCACTAGGCTCTACGAGCAGAGTAAGATTGAGCTACAGAGCGAGCAGAAAACCTGAGTGCATCGGTAGATGCAGCAGCTAGGAAAGAGGCAGACTTTTTTAGAGGCAATGCTGCAATAACCTTTTCCTTGGAATCCTCCATCTCAACATCTTCCTCAAACTGGGAAAGCCAAAGCATCATTGATCTTGCAATACAAGTACTTGCAATATTTGGTTTGAAGGCTCCTGTAGCGGCCTCCCAGGATTTGTTAAGGAACCCCTCCGCCTTCTTATCCATGGGGTCCTTGAGTACCCCAAGATGCTCAAAGGGTAAAGAGCCTTTGCGGGAAAAATCTTGGCAATGGAAACATCGATCTTGGGGGCCCTATCCTATGATGGATTTTCTGATTCCTGAAAGGGGTATTTCGTCTTGACCGCCTGAGGTACGAAACCCTTTTTTCCTGGCTTGCTCCATTATTTTAGAATAAGAGCTGACACGTTCTTATGCACTGGGAAAACCTTTTTCTTCTTAACATCCAAACCCCCAAACATTATGTCCTGTATGGGCTCCTCAATCTTCACGGTAAAGCGGACTTTTTTAACCAGGGTACACATATCTTCTAAAGAAAATAAGGCCTTTCCTCCTGCGCCTATGTCAGATTCTTCTAAACCTGCTGACTCTGCACTGTCATCCTTGGCTGCCCCTTCTTCCTCATGGTCAGAAATGGATATAGTAGAAACTTTGTGGGATGGCCCCGGGGTACTGGCTGGAGCTGCAGAAGGTATATTCTTTAAAGAATTCTGTATCTCATCTTTAATCATTTTTTACAGAGGATAGAATAGAATCTATGGACAGCACTTCTGCAGCTACCAATCTAGAAATGCACTGTTCACAGGTTGGTTTCTCATAACTGGAACAAAGTTTTCCCTTGCACACTCTGCATTCCTTATGACGGGAGGATTTAGACTTCCTGGAAGACTCCTAATACATGCAATGACAGAAAATTGTCTATTAGGCTTAAAGCCAAAACTTATTTATCATCTTACCACCCCAACCAGGGGAGAAGAGAGATTCAGTACCCGAGAAGAGGCAGGAGAACCAGAGGTATCCTTTGTTGCCTCGCTGCTGGAACTCATGGCTGACTGCAGCTGTGAGTATGCCGTCCGACCGCACCACCGTGCACACCACGCTGCTTCCTGGCTTTATCTGGCATCCGACATCCCTTCCTCTACGCCACGTCAGTGCCCAGCGTCCAACTGGAAATCACAGCGCGCCGGAATGGAAGTAGGCCGCACTTGTGGAACGCACGATCCGGACAGGTTTCACTGCCGCGGCCCGCTACAACCCCTGAATACCCCACGACTGCCACTAGCAGACCTCGAGGGTTCTGATCCAGCAGATTTGGAGCAATTCCCCCAGCTATCCCAACCAGGAAAGCTCCCAGCAAGCGGAGAAGCTCCAGCTTCCTTTATCCTTTAGGAGACCCACACAGAGCCTCCATACTCCAGGCTTCCCGCAGGGACAGGAAATCATGGCTGTGGAGTCGGTAAGCCGCACTTCCGACTGAAACTCCTGAATTTTATCAGGACCGACTCCTGCTCCTTCATAAATTGCCAGTCAGATACCAGGGGAGTCATTTATCACACTGACTCAGCAGCTTCTCCCTAATGTCCTACATAATCCTAGGGCGACTTCTGAGGGAATAAGGAAAGATATAAAGCAGCTTATCCTGTGTGTGCGCAGCGGATGCAGCCAGTCTCCAGTCTCCATGTCCTGAACAACTCACAACTAGACTAGAAGGAGCAGGTGGTGTTTTCCTGCTGACAATCTTCTATGTTTCTAACTAAATATTCACAATACACACAGAAATATTGCTAACAATGCCAGATACCTGTAATATAGAGGTCCGCCATAGTGACAGAGGGGTACAAACGTGCACACACACACAGCCTGCTGCAGCAATAGCATACACATATACAGCCTGCCAGCCATAGCGCACACACACACACAGAGCTGCAGCCATAGAACACTGAATAAAAACACCACATTGAGGACAGAGGTTACTGCTGCACTACTTATGTCTTCTCCTCCTCTATATTACACAGGATGTTTTCATTTTACACTGCTGCTCATATACATTCATCCAGCATTCAGGAAAACAGCACAGATCTCCCCCCACACAATGGAATCTTCCAGCTCAGAAACAAACTGCCAAATAGTGACTGACAACTTTTCCTTGACCACCCTTATCTAATAGGGCCAGTGTTCTATTAGAATGTTTCTCATAATATATATTGATGAGCAAAACTTCTAAAAATCATATCAAAACTCAATTCAAAATTGTTCTAAGATTGTCGGAGTCAGTACATTTTTTCCAACTCCGACCAGTCAAAACTAGCTTCGACTCCACAGCCCTGCAGGAAACCAAACTGCGGTTGAGGAGGGCCTAATCCTTTTAATACTTCAGGATTCCTGTCCCTGGGGATGGAGTCCCTCTCTCCGTGGTGCTGTCATGTTGAAAGGGAAAATTACCCGGCGCTACCAAATATACAGTTAAGACGTCTTGTGTGTTCACTGGATTTTTCCCACTGGTGCCCAGGAGGCCAGTCAGTGATCTTGTAGATGATAGAATTGCAGAAAAGAAGCGTCCCTCACCAATACATATATATAGTGGTTGTTTTTTGTAGAATACATCGATGCACATTAATGGAATAGACAAGCAAATGCAGGGGTGCTCCACAGGCAACAGCCATTTCACACTAGTTGTGCATCATGAAATGTCAATAATAGAATGAACTATTGGAGGCAGAGCACCACAATATGGTCCCCCATTGAGTATTTCTGCTAGGCTGGCTGCAATTCTGATGCTGATGAACAGTGCTGCTAGGCTGCATAAAGGACAACTCCAGTGAAAAAGTTTTTTCCAGTAATTGAAACACCTTACAAAGTTATATAGCTTATATGCTTCAATCACCTATGTAGCCCCACCCCCAGGTGCACAGGAAGTGAAGTAAGCTCATTCTTGCCTAACTACTGTCAACCATAGGCTGTTCTGTGGGCGCCATCTTGTGTCAATCATTGAGGGAGACTGGCCTAAGTCCTGTTAGGCCAGCCTCCCTTGTCCGAGGACTCAGCTTGCTCATCTCTGATTCGCCGAGTAAGCTGTAAGCCACCTGGCAGTTCTAGAGTGGATGAATCTCCTTCTCTTTCCTCAGCAGTTACAAGGCCCCCCCCTCCTCCCAGTGGCCAGTACAGTCTCTTTTCTCTGTGACTGCTGCCTGTCTCCCAGCATATCAAGCAATAAAACATGACTGAACTTTCCTCCAGCCCTGACCTAATGGCAATCAGGTTTCACTTAAAGTGTGTGTATGTGTATTGTGGAAGGGGGGGGGGTGCTTAGACAACACAGGAGATAAAGTGCATCATGGTAAAGCCCAAACTAGGAAGTGAAGAAACCAACTGGAGCTTCAGGGACCTGCAAACAACAAAAAACTCAGACGGACTCAGGAGGCACAGTGTGAAAACTACATTTATGATTTTGTTTTATTTGATCAGTGCTGGAGTTGTCCTTTAACCCCTTAAGGATCAGGCCCGAAATGGCCTTGGGGTGCCTTCACACCTACCGTCTCGCAGCGTAAATCTCACTGCGAGTCTGGCAGGTCCTGGCAGTTCACTGTCACTACATACACGCAGCGGTCTGAACGACAGCTGCGTGTATGTAATTCTGCCGGCCCCTTAACACCTTCTGCTGCTGCCCAGCTCCCGCTTCACTCCCGCTCTGTATACATTACCTGTCTCTCGCTGCAGGGGGTCCCGGGGTACTGCTCTCCCGCCCGGCCAATCAGTGTGTTGCCCAGCCGCTGCCACTGATTGGCCGGGCGGGAGAGCAGTACGCCGGGACCCCCTGCAGCGAGAGACAGGTAATGTATACAGAGCGGGAGCCATGCCGCAGCAGAATGGGTTAAGGGGCTGACAAAATTACATACACGCAGCGGTCGTTCAGACCGCTGCGTGTATGTAGTGACAGTGAACTGCCAGGACCTGCCAGACTCGCAGCGTAAATTTACGCTGCGAGTCGGTAGGTGTGAAGGCACCCTTAAAGGGAACCTGTCAGCCGGGATGCCGTGGTGGAGCCCGCCCGATGCCCGGGTGGACCCTGTCAAACTTAACACTCCCCAGAAGTTCCACTCCTGGACCTGGTCCCTGGGCTGAGAAATCACGGCCCGAAGCGGAGCACGCATTATGCAAAGCAGTAGAGAGGAGTCCGACGTTCATAGAAAATGACTGCTCCAGGACATCTGACTCTTCTCTACTACTTTGCATAACACATGCGCGCTCGGCTTCGGGCCATGATTCCTCAACTGACATTTTCTTCATTCTATAGGTGAGTCAGAATACAGAGATATGCATGTTTACTATGTTTATTAGCAGTAACACATTTTTTTTGCTAATAGATATATTTAAAATGGCCCTATTGTGACTCTTAAAGCGCTTTAATTTTTTCACCTACAGGGTCGTATAGGGCATCATTTTATGCGCCATGATCTTTTTATAAGTAACATTTTTTTCTACATCAGACGTATTGAATGCTTTTTATAAAAAATTTTATACAGACGTATTGAATGCTTTTTATAAAAATTTTTATACATAAAATGTAATTTAAAAAAACAGCAATCTCAGCGTTTTTTTTACTGCCTTTTGTTCACGCCATTTACCGTGCAGGAATATTGTTTTATTTTAATAGATCAGACGATTACGCACGCTACGGTATATAATATATATTAATTTTTTATTATCTTTATGTGTCTTATGTATAAAATTGAAAGAGGCGTGATTTTTTACTTAGTATATCGTGTAATTTTTAAAAACTTAATGATTTTTTTTTTTTTTTTTTTACACTTTTATAGTCCCCTTAGGGAACTATTATATATATTTATTGGATTCCGTACACTGATCACTGCTATGCCATAGCATAGAAGTTTCTTTGTGTATGGTGAATATTTAGTTAGAAACAGAAGATTGTCAGCAGAAAAAGACCACCTGGTCCATCTAGTCTAGTTTTGAGTTCTTCAGAACATGGTGGCTAGAAACTTACTGTATCCACTGCACATGCAAGAGGAGTATTTTCTTTATATATCTTTGACTTATTCAATCGGAAGTCACCCCAGGGTCATGTAGGACATAAGGAAGAAGTGCTGCTGAGCCACTCCTACTTTACACTACTGTGATAAATAACTACCCTGATGTCTGACTGGCCAATTATGAAGGAGCCGGTGTCGGAGCTGCAGCTTACCAACTCCACAGCCCTGATATTCTCTCTTCTCCATTAAAGGGGTACTCCAGCGAAAATCTTTATTTCACTACAACCAGTGTCAGAAAGTTATATAGATCTGTAATTTACCTTTATTAAAAAATCTCAAGTCTTCCTATACTTAACATTTCCTGCAGGACATAGAGCAGCTGATTTCTTTTCAGTCTGGGAGTATGCTCATTCTTTCGGCAGAATCTGCCCGGCCATAGAATAAAGTTTCTTTCTTGGACAGAGGTGGCAGCAGACAGCACTGTGTCAGACTGAAAAGAAAACATTTCCTACAGCAGCTGATAGGTATGGGAAGACTTGAGATTTTTAAATAGTATATTTTAAAAAGTACATTACAGATCTATATAACTTTCTGAAACCGGTCCAAGACCAGCGTCAGATCGTCACTGGGGCCCGGGCTGATAAGTATAACAGATTGGCTTTTCACGATCTGACCACTAGACCTCCACAGAAGGCTATTTAACGGCATTCAAATGCCGCTAAAAGGTCTCTCTAAGCGATCTTAAAGGGAACCTGTCACCCCCCGTACCGGGGTGACAGGCTCCCGACCCCCGTTAGAGACCCCTATACTTACCTCATCCCGCCGGGTCCCGCTTCTGGATTCGGTCGGGTCCCGGAGATCTCAGCCGCTGCAGCCCGGCGCGCGCGCTGAGAGATGAGTCCAACACCCATAGAGAATGACAGGAGAGTCCAGCGCTCCGTCATTCTCTATGAGCGTTGGACTCATCTGTCAGCGCGCGCGCCGGGCTGCAGCGGCTGAGATCTCCGGGACCCGACCGAATCCAGAAGCGGGACCCGGCGGGATGAGGTAAGTATAGGGGTCTCTAACGGGGGGTCGGGAGCCTGTCACCCCGGCACGGGGGGTGACAGGTTCCCTTTAACAGCGGCATGACAGGTATGCAAATCATTCGTTGTGAGGAGGAAACCACTCAGCCTTATGATTTAAGTTTTATTTTTTTTCATTTTAAGCTCGTAAATACCTAACAGCCAAATTGTTAGGAGAATGAGTCATCGGACTTCATGAAAATGTTAATAAACTAGTAATTTTATTGCTGGATGCAGAGGCAAAGTTTCACCTGCTCCAAATCTGGCGCAGGCAAAATACAATTGTTCATGAGAGAACCATGCAGAGTCCAGACATCTGCAATGAATGGCCTGGGGCCTTATATTCCAGCTTTCATCTTTCCGAATACCTTTTGTAAATGACAACAGTAATTCGACTGGGCAATGGTTTCACTGCAATGTGCACTACCTGCTACTGTAAGATAAAAAAAAGCAAAAAATAAAGTATTAAAAATTAGAAGCTTTGGATCATGAAGACTGTACCAGAAATGGGCAGATTTCTATGGCCATATAATTGCAAATAACTTTGGGGGGGGGGGGGTCAAATGGTTCCAGGGTTTAAATGCCTATAAAATAGGAATAGAAATTGTAGTTTTGAAACAGCTGTCTGTTCCCTATGCTTGCTATAAAAGTTAAACCATTATAAAGACTCTCAGACACCCAATGTACCCAAGTGCCAAATTTGGGGTAATCCAAAATGGCGTTCATATGCTGGACAGGCTATAATGACCTCTAATAACCGCATGGCAAGTGTTGTATACGTCCTAGGTCTCCGTTCGGCATTTAGCTTCAAGTGGGCCTCCAAAGCGTTAAAATACTTGGGGATTCATTTGACAGCGGATCTTGAAGTTCTGTACCAATATAATTATGTCCCGCTGTTGGCCTCCATACAAAAAGACTGCGCCTCCTGGACAAGGGGACTCTTCATGTGGCTGGGTAGATATGCTATCTAGAAGACGAATATTCTCCCTCGTCTCCTTTATTACTTCCAATGTCTTTCTTATTCGCCTGCCGACGGCCTATGTACGTTTACTAACCTCCTCTCAAACGAAGTTTATTTGGGAGGGATAAGCAAGCCAGAGTATGTAGGGAGCTACTATACGGACCGAAGAACGGGGGGACTGGTTCTACCTGATCTACGGAAATATTACCAAGCATAGCCCATATTTTGGATTGGTGTTGCAATCATTTTAAGAAGTTATGGGTTGCAGCTGAACAATCTTACACTGCTATTTCAATGTGACGTATCCCTTGGTTAAAAGAAGCTTCCCTCCAATCTCTCAAAACCCACTCTACTATTGGTCCGGTAATCAGGACGTGCTCAGAGAAAGTGATCCGCCAAACCCTTCTTCCAACACAATCTGCAACAACGGCAATACTGGGTCATCCAGACTTCGCTGTTAGTCAAACTGATCCAGTGTTTTGGGCTCGGATACGGAAAGGTATCTCCTTGAGTGAAAGACCCGTGTCCGCTAGGTTACTGGAGGGTAGCACAACTGCGACACTTTTCGACATCACTATCAGACCCTTCTCAAATCCCTGATTCTCTCACTCCCTTTGAGACGCTATGCTCTGTGAAAGAACCTTTTGAGAGACACACTTTTTCCATAGCATACCAATTTCTTCTAACCCCATCAGACCAACCTTCACCTGATTTTATGTTGAAATGGGAAGCGGAACTTAAATGTGTCATTTAGGACAAACATTTTTCAACTAAATCATAAAGCCTTGTTTAGTTCTCACTCCCAAGAGGCAGGGTATAAAAATTCTGTCTAGGTGGTACCGGGTCCCTACACGTCTCCATACCCTTTTCCCTGATGTAGACCCTACTTGCTGGCGTTGTGCCTCAGCTGAAGGTACATATTTACATACTTTTTGATCGTGCCACATGCTCTCTCTGTTCTGGGCAAAAGTAACTCTGGGTACTGAGCTCTCTCTTCTCCATCATTGTGATCTTTCTTTACGAACATGTTAACAGTCTCTCCTGACATTTCTAGTAATGGCTGCTCGGGCATGTATTTCTCTATACTGAAAACGTAAAGACGCCTCCCCCCCCCTCAATCTCGTTATGGATATCTAAAGTCAACAATCCCATGTACATGGCAGACCTTACATCAAGCCTCCACGATACATCCTCCCACTTTACTCGTACATGGTTGGCGTGGATGAAATTTCAGGAATCCGATGCCTACAGAGACCTATTAAGGACACCTTCTAATAACTCCTCCTAATTGGTGTTCCTGAACTCTTGTACTGTTCGGACCCACTGTTTCTCCGATACCCCTCCCGTCTCTTGCTCTCTATTCTTTTTCTACTTACTATTTTTTCCTTCTTCTTTTACATATTTCTCTGGGAAACTGTGTAGTTACCAAGTTAAAAAGTGAAAACAAGATATAGGCAGTATGTTGTGGGCCCATAGCTCAATACTTGAAATATACCAGTAATTGTTCTATATTTTCTTCATTGTATTTCACATGGCTTCCAGCTTGCTCAGCCCTGATTGGCTGAGGTTGCTGGAAGCCATGTGATGCGCTCCAGCCAATGAAAAGGCTGCCGGTGCGCAAGCGCACTGGCAGCCTTTCCCATCCCCAGGACCCGGAAGTAGGAGACATCGCTGGACGGCGGACAGCGGTGACGGTGAGGCGGACGGCGGGCGAATGGAGTGGCGATCGTCACTGGAAGGATGGTGAGTATGGTGTCTGTGTGTGTCTGGGTTTTTCTTTTTTTTTTTTTTTTTGGGGGGGGGGGGGGGGGGCCCACCGGAGTTGTCCTTTAATTATTTTTTTTTTTAACACATTTTAACCCCTAGACGACCCTAGACGTAGGGTTACGTCATGGAAGTCTGTCCCCAGACGACCCATGACGTAACCTTACGTCATGGGTGTTATTCCCGCTATGAAGCGCGCTCCGGAGCGGAGCGCGCTTCATAGCAGGTGGGGGCCGGCTGCAATCAGCAGCCGGGACCTCACCGGCAATGACACGCTGCAGCGATAGCGCTGCCGCGTGTCATTAACCCCTTAAACGCCGCGATCGCGGCGCGACCGCAGCGTTTAAGTGTAAGTGACAGGGGGAGTCCCCTGTCACTTACCGATCGGGACCCCCGCAGTGTGACTGCGGGGGTCCCGATCGGTGAAACGGACTGCTGGAGGTCTCTCACCTGCCTCCGTGCGGTCCGATCGGCGATCTGCTACACTGAGCCTGCACAGGCAGGCTCAATGAGCAGATCGCCGATAACACTGATCAATGCTATGCCTATGGCATAGCATTCATCAGTGTATAAATCAAAGTACTGTATGTAGAAGTCCCCCAAAGGGACTTCAAAAGTGTAAAAAAAAAAAAAGTTCAAATCACTATTACACTACCCCAAAGCCCCTCCCCCAATAAAAGTCTAAATCACCCCCCTTTCCCATTATATAAATAAAACATATAAAAATGCATAAATAGATAAACATATAATATACCGTAGCGTGCGTAATTGTCCGATCTATTAAAATATAACAAGCGTCATTGCGAACGGTAAACGGCGTACACGAAAAGAGGGGAAAAAGTGCGCAGATTACCGATTTTATGTTACATTATATATTTAAAAAATCAATAAAAAGTGATCAAAACGTCCGATCTTCACAAATATGGTATTAATAAAAACTAGAGATCATGGCGGAAAAAATGACACCCCATACAGCCCCATAGGTGAAAAAATAAAACCGTTATAAGCGTCACAATAGGCCCATTTTATTAATATTTAATTGCCAAAAAAAAAGGATTTCATAAAAAAAAATATATATAACATTAGAGAATCTGTCTAACCTGCATATGGTTGTGTTCGGACTGACCTATAGAATAATAGTGTCATGTCGCTGTTACCATATAGTGCATTACGTAGACACAGGAACCCCCCAAACGTTACCATATTGCATTCTTTCTTACGATTTCACCTATTTATATCTTCATAAATAATATATTTGGAATTCCATCATACATGTTATGGTAAAATGAATGACGCCATTACAAAGTACAACTATTCCTGTAAAAAACAAGCACTTACATGGCTTGTAGATAGAAAACTGAGAGTGCTAGAGCTCTTAGAAGGGGAGGAGGGAAAAACGAAAGCACTAAGATCAAAATTTGCGCGGTCCACTGGGTCATTTTGGGCCTGGTCCTCAAAGGGTTAAAGAGGATGTGCCACCAGGTACATCCTCTTTAATCTGAACCGACAGATGGAACGGCGCAGTCATGGGGAAGCCGATGCCGCAATCAGTTTTTCGGACCGCAGCCCGGTTCCCGTGCATGGCGCCATTCTATGCACCAGAACCGGCCGGTGCTAGAGCACTGGAGGTAGAATGAATGGAGCCGCGTCATAGAGGGGAGGGAATTCCCTCCCACGGGGCCATTCGATCAGTCGGTTCAGATTAAAGAGGATGTACCTGGTGGTACATCCTCTTTAAGTCCCCCTGGGGGACTTTTACATGCAATCATTGGATTGCATACACTGATCATTGCTATACTATGGGCATAGCATTCACCAGTGTTATAGGCCAATCGGACCGCACAACGGAAGGTAAGAGACCTTCGGTAGTCCGGCAGAGCAATCAGCACCCCTGCAGTCACACTAGCGTTTAAGCTGGCCCCCCACCTGCTATGAAGCCCGCTGCACCCAGGACATATCTGTACACCTAGGGTCATCTTGTGACAGGCGGCCAGGGCGTACAGGTACGTTCTAGGTCATCTAGGGGTTAAGCTGTCTTAGGGTATGTTCACACTGAGTAAATCGGGTGGAATTCCACCTGTCTCAGTGTGCCATAACCTGTCTATGTGAGAACGCATGCTCCTCCGCCACTTTCCGCTCAAAGAAGTGAGACAGGCAGGATTACGCTGAACTTTCCGCCTGATTTACTTAGTGTGAACATTTCCTTATGGTAAAAGGGTATTCATAACTATGGTCTGTGTACAAAACAGGACTGTGGAGTCTGAGTCGGATAAAAATGTACCGACTCCAGCTTTAAAAAAAAAAATTAAATCTTTAAAAATTGTAGAATTGAATTGAATTTTGATATGAATTTTACAAGTTTTGCTCATGAATATATATTATAAGCAACATTCTAATAGGACACTGGCCCTATTAGATAAGGGTGGTCATGGAAAAGGTGCCGGTCACTATTTGGCAGTTTGTTTCTGAGCTGAAGAGTCCATTGTGTGGGGGGAGATCTGTGCTGTTCTCTTCCAGGATGCTGGATGACTGTATATGAGCAGCAGTGTAATATGAAGATATCCTGTGTAATATAGAGGATGAGGAGAAGACATAAGCAGTGTAGCAGTAACCTCTGTCCTCAGTGTGGTGTTTTCTCTCTGGGAGAAGATTGTGTTTTTTTTTCAGTGTTCTATGGCTGCAGTAGGCTGTGTGTGCTATGACTGCAGCATGCTGTGTGTGTGTATGCTATAGCTGCAACAGGCTGTGTGCGCACACACACTATGGCTGCAGCAGGTTGTGTGTATGTGTGGTATGGACGCAGCAAGTTGAGTTTGTGTGTGTGTGTGTGTGTGTGTGTGTGTTGTGCGCTATGGCTGCAGCAAGCTGTGTGTGTGCACTTTGGATGCAGCAGGTTGTGTGTGTGTGTGTGTGTGTGTGTGTGTGTGTATGCTATTGGGTGCCCACACAGTGACCTTCTATATCACTATGTGTGACCCCTCTCTATATCACTATGGATGACCTCTATATTACAGGTATCTGGCATTGTTAGCAGTGTTTCTTTAAGTATGGTGAATATTTAGTTAGAAACATAGAAGACTGTCAGCAGGAAAAGACTACCTGCTCCATCTAGTCTGGTTGTGAGTAGTTCAGGACATGGAGGCTGGAGACTGGCTGCATCCACTGCACACACAGGAAAATCTGCTTTATATACAGTATTCCTGTATTCACTCAGAAGTCGCCCCAGGATCATGTAGGACATTAGGGAGAAGCTGCTGAGCCAGTGTGATAAATAACTCCCCTGGTATATGACTGGCCATTTATGAAGGAGTCGGGAGTCGGAGTCGGTCCTGATAAAATTCAGGAGTCGGAGCTGCGGCTTACAGACTCCACAGCCCTGGTACAGAAGATGTGTTACAGACCGGAACTCAGAACACCCGCCATTGCGATGCTGGAAGCTCTGAAAAAATTTAAATCTTCGCACAACTATACTGGCACAGCTGTGATTAGGAGAGACAGGGTGGATGGAGGCACTGAGGGCAGTATGCATATTAGCATATTAAACTACTAATATCTCGATAACTGTAAGTCAAGGATCAAAGAAAGAAAAATTACCTTCATCCTCAGTGCCATGCCCTATAGGGACATATCAGCAGATTAAATGCTCTACCTGCTGATAATTTCCCTTTAACTAAATTTATTAGAGATGAGCGAACCTCGAGCATGCTCAAGTCGATCCGAACCCGAACTTTCGGCATTTGATTAGCGGTGGCTGCTGAACTTGGATAAAGCCCTAAGGCTATGTGGAAAACATGGATATAGTCATTGGCTGCATCCACGTTTCCAGACAACCTTAGAGCTTTATCCAAGTTCAGCAGCCACTGCTAATCAAATGAACCCGGTTCGTTCATCTCTATTTATTATTTTTATTTTACATTTTGTCACCTGAGAGAAAGCCTGATCTGCTACGGAAGCAGGCACACCAGAGGCCGTTCTTAGGCCTATAGTTGCCAGGGCTACCATTAGCACCCTGCAATCACTTTGTATGCCGACGAGAAAGAGGGAGTTCCCTAGTTCTTCCACCCTGTAATGGTGGGTTTACACAGACAGATTTATTTGACAGATTTTTGAAGCCAAAGCCAGGCACCGACCATAAACAGGGAACGGGTCATAAAGGAAAGATTGAGATTTATCCTCTTTTCAAATCCATTCCTGGTTTTGGCTTCCAAAATATGTCAGATAAATCTGCCTGTGTAAACGCACCATAAGTAGTGGTGGTGGCATTGACTGTAGCATCCAAAGCATGGGTCTCCAAACTGCGGCCCTCCAGCTGTTGCAAAGCTACAACTCCCATCATGCCTGGTCAGCTAAAGCTTTGGATTTGGCTGTCCAGACATGATGGGAAATGTAGTTTTGCAACAGCTGGAGGGCCGCAGTTTGGAGACCCATGCTCCAAAGGATTAACTGTCAGGACCGGAGTTCAGACAACATGCTTTAGTCATCAAAACCACTTAAAGGGGTAGTGCGGCGTTTTAACATGACGGCATGAGGGACGGCTGGAGCGGTTCGGCCGGCCTCCCGAAGATGGTTTTGTTAACCCAAGATGGCGGCCGGGGTCAAGAGCAATTGAGTAATTATACTGTACCACACTTTCGGGGTGGGGGGGGGGAACACGGTGAAGGGGGCCATTCACTTAAATAACACCCATTACAAAGTTGTATAACTTTGTAATGTGTGTTATTTAGTGAATAAATGTTAAACGCCGCACTACCCCTTTAAAAGCAAGATCACCTATTAAACTGATTTTATAAGCAGGCTACCTCCTAGTGGCAATTTTTTTTATTTTATGACTGCCACTGGATTTGTTGAACCAAAACTAAGAATTGATTCTAAAGCAATGGGAAATATAAAAACAATGGATTTAGACTTCTGCTTCCTACTAGATGCACTTCTGGCTTTTGCTCAAAAGCTGCCATGTAACGACACCCTAAGGGAAATTCAGGGTGGGTTCACTTGTACAGGGTCTGCAACAAATTTGATGGCACAGATTTGAAGCAGCACATTTACTTTGAACCTACAACTTCAAATCTGCTGCAGATACTGTACGAGTGAACGCACCCTTAAAGTCAGCTGCAATTCACATTCTAAACTGTTAATACTTTTAATGCTGTTAAATCTAGGAGACAAATGGTACTATTCGTATACCTCCAGAGCATAGGGAATGCTTTTATTCTCACAGGTCACAGGCTTTCCAAAGGTCCTGACCTGCTGCAAGCCCTAAGGCTGAGTTTACATATATCCAGTGGACCGGAACGGACAGCAGAAATGCATCTTTTTTTTTTTTTTTTTTTTTTTTTTTTTTAAACATTACACATGGCAGAGCTCTGCAAGCAGTGTTCTGACGTACGGCATGTCCAGTAAGTGTCCGGCGGCACTATTAACACGCTGGATGCTTTAAACTGTCCCAATTAAATGAACGGGATTAGTTTAAAGATCTGTTTCTCTCCAGCGCAGGAGAAAAGTGCTAGAGGGAATCGGACCCTTGAACTAATCCCGCTGGGTGAATGTAAACCCCACCTAACACATAGGGTTCATTTACACAGAAAGATTATCTGACAGATTATCTGCCAAAGATTTAAAGCCAAAGCCAGGAATGGATTTGAAAGGAGGAGAAATCTCAGGCTTTCCTTTATGACCTGTTCCCTATTTATAGTCTGTTCCTGGCTTTGGCTTCAAATCTTTGGCAGATAATCTGTCAGATAATCTTTCTGTGTAAATGGACCCTTACCTGCTCCCCTAACATCCCTGGGTCTGCATGGACATCAGCTTGTTTAACTTTGGCTATAATTTCAAAACGGCACAACGGCTGAAAATGAGAATATCATTGGCCTCACACTGCCTACAGGTACAGAACAGGTTTGTATGTATGAACTTGCTGTTACTTTGCCTTTAAAAAGGTTGTGTCATAAAGTAAAGTTAATAATAATTTGATGTGTAACACATTCATACACACTACTCACAAAAAGTAATGGTGCGTTTACACAGAGATTTATCTGACAGATCTTTGAAGCCAAAGCCAGGAACAGACTATAAACAGAGAACAGGTCATAAAGGAAAGACTGAGATTTCTCCTCTTTTCAAATCCATTCCTGGCTTTAGCTTCAAAAATCCGTCAGATAAATCTCCGTGTAAACACACCCTTAGGGATATTTGGCTTGTGGGTGAAATATCCTAAAACGCCCTCTAACCTTTACAGGTGAACTTAATGTGACCTTTTGAAAACTCTGAATGCATATGTCCAACTGTTCAATGTTTCAATGTTCAATGTACTTTTTGCACAACTTGCTGTTCTCTACAGGTATGTGCACACAACAGAATTAAGTGAGGAATTGCAAGTGGAGTCTGCCTGTCCCACTGACATAAAGGGGTTATCCAGCACAACAAAAACATGTCAATTCTTTGGACGGATCGCGGACTGCACTTGAGAAATTACATTGAATAATAGGGACAGGCGGAACCTGTCAGGGCAGGTTTATCTAGTCAATAAAGAACTGTCTTACACTTTGTGAATGGTACAGTGACAAGCCCATACAGTCCCTGTGCGTGGCCTAATTTTATCTTCTTGGATAACAATGCTCCAGTTAATCGATGTCACAGCATCATTAGGGAGCAGCTGCTGGAGACTGGGGGACCTCACATGGACTGACCTTTGGGATCAGCTGAGATCAGGTGTAGAGACTCATAATCCTGTACCCCAAAACCTCATTGACCTGAGGGCCACCCCTCAAGAAGTGTTGGTTGCCATGCTTCAGCAGTAACATTGCTCAAGCAAACATGACAAGTTATGGAGACATGTTGTTGGGGTATACTCACCACTGGTGTTGGCTTTTATTTCAATAAACTGTTTGAGATGAAGTCACCATTGCTGCTTTCACTTAAATGTCCTACTTGGATAATATATCAACACTTAACTTTTTGCATTTTCCATAAATTTCACCCGCAAGCCAAATATTCCTAAATTTTTGTGAGTAGTGTATGTAAATGAGTACAAATGTGGCAAGTAACTTGCATTCCTGTACCGTAAGAATTTAATCACTTTCTGGTTTCCTCGCTGAACTATGACCCTGCTGTTGTCAGGCAACAGTGCACACAACTTCCACTTTTGTGGTCAAAAAGAAGTCACTAGCAAGAGTTACGGGTCCGTAATGTCCAAAAATAAAAAAAACAATCCCATAGACAGATAAGTGCCGAATCACAGATGTCCAATTATGGACATGTGAATATGGGACCGTAATTTGTCCGTAGTATAGTGCTCAGTGTATAATATTAGTGAGTGTATTCACTGTATTTACTGACAGCAGCTTCCTGTGTACCTCAGAGCTAAAATCACACTCCTCTCCTCCAGGCTGTGCTGACATGGAGATGCATGTGACCATGCCCCGCCCCCCAGTGTCCACCACTGAGCCTGTATATGCCTATGGTGGACATTGGGGACGGGGCATAGTCACATGCTGCTCCATGTCATCTTATAAACAGAAACACTATAGAGCAGGGCAGCCCAGCCTGGAGGAGGGGAGTGTGATTTTAGCTCTATGAGGTACACAGGGAGCTGCTGTCAGTACATACAGCGAGTACACTTACTAATACTGTACACTGAACAATTTTAGTACAATGTGGCCAACTCCTTTAAATTTCACATAATGCATAGTTTTAGACTTTTTTTTTTAATTACATTTCAGAACCACCTTACCTTCTTCATGACCATCTATTGAAAATATATATTGGCAGTCATGTGGAGCTGTATGAAGCGAGCTACGGAGCACACATCTGCTGCTAATGAGTGAATCAATAGCGTTGTCAAGCATTAAAGAGGAGGTCCTCTGTGGGCCTTCCCGGCTCCAGCACAGGGGTTCGCTGTCCCCTGCTCTGGTTCCCGTTCTGAGCGGGAACCCAGGTCATGACATGTCAGCCTTGCTCAGCCAGTCAGCTGCCAAGGTGGTACAGTGGACACCTGAGCTGGAGACCGAGAAGGTAGGTGTATGAAGTTATGTTCAGCTACCTCCTCCCCGATACTTTTGAAAAAAAAATGGCCATTGCTGGACTTCCCCTTAAACCCTTTAAATACTGCGATCAATAGTAATTGCGGCATTTAAATCAGATGTAACCTATCAGTTACTTCTGCAGCCCAAGGCCTTTACTTACCATCTGTGCCTACTGAAATGACTCTGGCTCTGCTAATAGAGTCTGGCTCAGACAGACTGCTTGCAAAGCACAGATATCAAAGCACTGCATGGATCAGTGTTACCAATCTAATGATTACTCATGAAACTTCCCTAGTGGGACTAAGGGTACAAACCCACACACCGTATACGCAGCAGATACGCAACATATATGCAGCAGATTTGATGCTGTGTTCAGTTATTTAGATCTAATCTGCTGCTTATTTGCAGCGTATACAGTGTGTGGGTTTATACCCTTAAAGAGAATCTGTCAGCTGGAATTCACATTCCAAACTGCTGGTACTGTGATCAGGGAGACACCTGGTACCTTTTATATATCTACTTTTATTATAAAGTAGGAAGAGTCAAAGAGGCTTTCCCAAGCTCCAGTAGTGCAGCAAGCTGTAAACACCCCTTTACTCCACCTACAATTCCTGCTTGGGATCAGCTTCCAAGTGTAAATCAAGCAGGGAGGGAGCAAAAGAAGGCATTACAGCTTGTAGCAGAGCATGAGCTCGGGAAAGCCTCTTGACTCCTTGTACCAGATAATAAAAGCATTTTTCTATGTTCTGGAAGGACAAACAGATATATAAAAGGTACTGGGTCTTTTCCTGACCTTACAACTATCTGTGTCAGGAATGTGTGTTTGGAATGTGAATTACAGCGCACAGATTCTCTTTAAGAAAAAAAAATTATATATATATATATATATATATATATATATATATATATATATATATATATATATATATATATACACACACACATACACACACACACACACATACGACCCATGATAAAAGTTCAAATGACTTCCCTTTTCCAATTAGAAAAATGAAAACAGAAATAAAGACACACATATTTGATATCATTGGGTGTGGAATTGTCTGGACTATAAACATAGAATGCTATCAATTCTGAACAGTACACAGTGTAAATGAAAAAAAATGTCAAATGGCAGAGTTGTTGATTATTGGCCCGATCGTACGATTAACGATTTCGAAGTAACGATTTTTTTTTAATAACGATCAGCGTTTAGACGGTACGATATATCGTACGGAAAAATCGTTTTACGATCGTACGGCCGCAGCCCGGCTCGCCCCCTAGCAGCAGTTTGAAATTCCCGGCTCCCCTCTTCAGCCAATCAGTGCTGCCTTGCATTGATTGGCTGAAGAGATGAGCCGGGAATTTCAAACGGCTCCTCTTCAGCCAATCAGTGCTGAAAAAGAGCACTGATTGGCTGAAGGGGAGCAGTTTTAAATTCCCGGCTCATCTCTTCAGCCAATCAGTGCGCTGAAGAGGGGAGCCGGGGATGTCCAAAGACCTGCGACGCGGAGCAGGTAACGTATGTTCTTGGCCGCGACGGTGGGGGCGATCGGAGCGGCGGCGGATGGGGGTGGCGGCGGATGGGGGTGGCGATCGGAGCGGCGGCGGGGGTGGCGATCGGAGCGGCGGCGGGGAAGGCAATTGGGGCGGCGGGGATGCCGATCAGAGCGGCGGGGGTGGCGATCGAGCCGGCGCAGGGGGCTGCAGATGAGCGGGGGGCCGGGCTGCGAGCGGCTGGACTATCGCGCGACGACTGTTTACACGGAACGATCGGCGAATTTTTTGTGATCGGCGAACGACGATTTATGAACCTGTTAAAAGATCAAAATGAACGATTTTTCGATCGTTCGCCGCGTTTACACGTACGATTTATCGTTCGAATTCGATCGTTATCGCGAAAATTTGCCCGACAATCCCTCCGTGTAAACCCAGCATAAGGGTGTATTCACACGTACAGGATCTGCAGCAGATTTGATGGCGCAGATTCAATGCAAAGTAACTCTGGGCCAATCAAATCTGCTGCAGATCCTGTACGTGTGAACGCACTCTTAAAGTAGTAAAATGAATGAAAAGCTATACTGTATATAATGGGTATTTTATCTGTACTGACCCACAAAATATAAAATAATCAGTTATACCGTACCAACTTTAAAAAAAGTTATGGCTTTTAGAAGGCAAGGTGGTAAAAATGAATAGTGAAAGTAAACCCAATTTGGAGAGGGGTTTAAAGGGGTTCCCCAGGAATAGAACCCGCGAAGGTTTTTTGTCGGGATTCCATAGTGTGCACATACCCTATGGTAATTTTTTTTAAAAAGCAGCACAAGCAGATCGCATTGAAATCCTGTCAGCCCCACTTGTGAACCTAATAAAGATCCAATTGTTCTGGGAGTCCTAACTGTGTATTTTGTGGCTGTAGTACTGTGAAGCTGCTAAAACAGGAAGTAAAATTCCCAGAGTGCAAGGGTTTCCTTGATTCTATGATAGGGTTCCATTGATTCTAATGGAGTCAGGTCATGGAGAGGCTGGAGTTTCTTCCCACTAAGGGTGGGTTCGGCCCGCCTCCAGTGCTTCAGCCTGGGCCTGGTGGTACAGTCACTTTAAAAGGAACCAATCAGCCCGTTTGGGCTGATATGGTTCCCTTGAGCATTGTATAAAGCACCTGGAGCGGCCCCTGCACGTACCGGCCACAGCCGCAGCAGGTGCTTTATAACGGAGAAAATGACTTATTCCCCGGCTCGTGACTAGATACGAGCGGGGAAGATGTCATGGTGGGCGGCTCCCCGCTCGTATCTAGTCACTGCACTCTGCCTGTCAGCGCGCTCGGTAGGATGATTGACAGGCAGAGAGGTCAGTAACGGACCTCTCTGCCTGTCAATCATCCCCTCTGAGCGCACTGACAGGCAGAGCGCAGTGACTAGATACGAGCGTGTAGCCGCCCACCATGACTACTTCCCCGCTCGTATCTAGTCACGAGCCGGGGAATAAAAGTCATTTTCTCCGTTATAAAGCACCTGCTGCGGCCGTGGCTGGTACGTGCAGGGGCCGCTCCAAGTGCTTTATACAGTGCTCAAGGGAACCATATCAGCCCAAATGGGCTGATTGGTTCCCTTTAACTGATCATCACCAACTCCCACCCCACCTTCTTCCCTCACAACATTACTGCTTGTTACTGAGCCCAAAGTGGTGACAGACATCACTGCAGACTACTGCATAGCCAGTGAGGTTGCAGTACCTGCTGCACTTCTTCCCTGTCTGGTCTGCAGCATGCAGTAAACACACCTCTCCTCTTCCTAAATGTAACTCAGGGGGCGGAGCTAGAGCTCTGAGACAATATCCAGTGACATCACAAAGGAGGTGTAGCTGAAGACCATACACATTTTGCAAGTCTTCTATTTTCAACCAGGGGCACAGCGAGGGCAGTATTTTTCATGATAACACTATTTAGCAAAGTTATGTGTCTTGAGGTTATAGTTTTATTTAAATACAGTTTTCTGAGAGCAATTAACTTCTTTCATGGCCTGTACTTAGAATCGAATCAGCAATCAGTCTGAGAGTCGCAAACATAAAATACTCATTGAATATCTTAACCCCTAAGTGACCGCCGCACGTATTTTAACGACGGCCACTAATAGGCTTTATTCTGATGCGTACGCCTTTTAACGGCGGACGCATCGGAATAAATTACCGCCCGGCGGCAGCAGTGCGGGGGATCAGCAGTCAGTGTGACAGTATGACAGAGGCATCTAACGGGTCCCGGACGGCGCCGCGGGTATACTCACGCGATCGTGAAGTCCCGCAGCGAAGTCCGGTCCCCCGTTGTTATCATGGTGATCCCGGGGTCCTAATGAAGGCCCCCGGGCTCACCATGCATACCCCATCCTGCTGACAGGGGTGGCTGTGGCTATTGCCTGTCAGCAGGATGGTCACCTAATACAATACACTGTACTGCAGAAGCAGTACAGTGTATTGTATAAGTGATCAGAGTGTAACACTAGTGTACAGTAATGTACACTAGTGTAAAAGTAAAAAAAAAAAGTGCACCAATCACAATCCCCCCCCAGCCCCCCCTCCCCCATAATAAAAATGTATTACATTCCCCTTCACTATAAAACATTACATAAAAGTGATCAAAAACACAAATCCTATACATATTTGGTATCGCTACGTCCGTAATGACCCAATCTATAAAACAATATTAATAATTATGTCGCACGACACACACTGTAAAAAAAGAAATAAGAAACTGTACCAGAATAGCTATATTTTATCAATCCACTTTAGAAAATACGTCATAAAAGAGATCAAAAAGTCATATACATATAAAACTTGGTATCAATAGACACTACAGATCTTCCCGCAAAAAATAAGCCCAAAACCAGCTCTGTCGCGCAAAAGATAAGAACGCTATGGATCTTGAATTGTGTTTTTGTGGGTTTTTGCTAGGAGGATAGTTTCTATTGCGCCATAGTGGTAATAGTTTAAAAAACCTACACAAATGTGGTATCGCCGTAACCGTAGTGACCCAGAGTATACATGTATTATGCTATTAGTGACCGCCGATACGGATTTTTACAGCGATCACTAATAGGCTCTATTCTGCTGCCATCAGCTCTTTATGGTGATGGCGCAGAATAGTGCAGCGGCGTGGGTAATGCCCGCAGCCCCCTCCTCTCAGCTACCGGAGGTGTGTTTGTAGCCTTAAGAAAAGATCAAACTCCCATTCTTTCCACCACCAGAGGTGGCGGAGAGCATGGGGCAATGATCGGGGACTAGCCGATGTGTTCCTGGTACAAGTGATCAGCGGTATATACTATACACCACTGATCACTTGTTCCAAATGCTGCCAGCAATTTTTATCCCCGTCACCATAAATCATTGGTGAAGGGATAAAAAGTCAAGTGCCCCGGATTACCTGTAAACACCCCGCATTACCAATAACCACCCCGCATTACCTATAACCACCCCAGATTATTCATAACCACTCCAGTTTACCTGTAACCGCTCAGATTACCCGTAACCACCCCAGATTGCCCGTAACCATCCCAGATTGCCTGTCACTCCTGCCCCAGATTGCCCGTCACCAACTCAGATAGCCAGTAAACACCCCCAGATTGCCCATAAACACCCCAGATTGCCCATAAACACCCCAGATTGCCCGTCACCACCCCAGATAGCAAGTAAACACTCGCAGGTTGCCCGTCACCACCCCAGATTACCTGTAATCTCATTTTTAAAAACATTTTTTTTAGTAACTGCGCTATTCTAATAACCGATGCTAGCTGTGGTTTTGCTCCAGCAAAATGACGCTCCTTTCCTTCAGAGCCCTGCTGTGTGCCCATACAGTGGTTTATGCACACATATGGGGTACCGTTGTACTCAGGAGAACCTGCGTTACAGATTTTGGGGTGCGTTTTCTCTCCCATTCCTTGTAAAGTTGAGAAATTTCAAACTAAACAAACATTATTGGAAAAATTCTAGTTTTTCATTTTTACTGTCAAATTTTGAATACTTCCCTCAAATACCTGTGGGGTCAAAATGCTCACTGCACCCCAAGATGACTTCTTTGAGGGGTGCACTTTCCAAAGTGGGGTGACTTATGGGGGGGGGGGGTTTCTCTTCTGCGGACACTACAGGGACACTTCAAACGCACCTGGCGCTCAGAAACTTCTACAGCAAAATCTGCACTGAAAATGCTAATTGGTGCTCCCTTCCTTCTGAGCCCTGCTGTGTGCCCATACAGTGGTTTATGCCCACATATGGGGTACCTTTCTACTCGGGAGAACCTGCGTTACAGATTTTGGGGTGCCTTTTCTCTCCTGTTCCTTGTGAAATTGAGATATTTCAAACTAAACAAAATTATTGGAAAAATTCTAGTTTTTCATTTTTACTGTCTAATTTTGAATACTTTCCTCTAATACCTGTGGGGTCAAAATGCTCACCGCTCACCAAGATGTATTCTTTGAGGGGTGTACTTTCCAAAATGGGGTGACTTTTGAGGGGGTTTCTCTTCTGCTGGCACTACAGGGGCACTGCAAACGGACCTGGCGCCTGAAAACTTGTACAGCTAAATCTACACTGAAAATGCTAATTGGCGCTCCCTTCCTTCTGAGCCCCGCTGTGTGCCCATGCAGTGGTTTACGGCCACATATAGGGTACCGTTGTACTCAGGAGAACCTTCGTTACAAGTTTTGGGGTGCTTTTTCTCTCCTGTTGCTTGTGAAAATGAGATACTTTAATCTGAACAAACATATTTGAAAATTTCTAAGCCTCCTAAATCAACTTAAAAAAAAAGAACTGGTCCCTAAAAAAAATCAGTTTTGGAAATTTCATGAAAACGTGATAATTTGCTGATACATTTCTAAGCCTCGTAACACCCTAAAAAAGTAAAATATGTTTACGACATGAAGCCAGAATAAAGAGGACACATTGGTAATGTGACCTAGTAACTAATTTATGTCATACGACTTTCTTTTTTTAAATGTAGAGAATTTCAAAGTTTGTAAAGCGCTATTTTTATGTTTTTCACGAAAAGCACACAAGATAGTGACCAAATTTTGCCACTAACACAAAGTGCCATATGTGACGAAAAAACAATCTCAGAATCGCTAGCATATGTTAAAGCATCACTGAGCTATAAGCGCATAAAGTGAGACAGGTAAGACTTTGAAAAATGAACCTGGTCATTAAGGTCCAAATAGGCTTGGTCCCTAAGGAGTTAAAGTGTCACTGTCACTGTAAGGCCCCATTCACATGTCCGTGTCAGTTTTTACTGTCAGGAAATCCTGATCAGGACACCTCAAATGTCATCAGGAAAGTATCAGGATTTCCTGACAGTAATCCGTTTTTACCTTCAGGAAACCATCAGGAAAAACCTTCAGGATTTCCTGATCAGAAGAAAAGAATAGGACATGATGGGAGATGTAGTTCTGCAAACTGGATGGTCACAGCTTGCAGAACTACAACTCCTATCATGCCCGGCTGATATGTCATGATGGGAGTTGTACTTCTGCAGTCTGTGGCCACCCAGGTTGCAGGGCATGATGGGAGTTGTACTTCTGCAACCTGGATGGCCACAGGCTGCAGAAGTACAACTCCCATTATGACCTGTAGGAAGGGCATGATGGAAGTTGTACTTCTGCAACCTGGATGGCCACAGGCTGCAGAAGTACAACTCCCATCATGACCTGTAGGAAGGGCATGATGGGAGTTGTACTTCTGCAACCTGGATGGCTACAGGCTGCAGAAGTACAACTCCCATCATGACCTGTAGGAAGGGCATGATGGGAGTTGTACTTCTGCAACCTGGATAGCCACAGGCTGCAGAAGTACAACTCCCATTATGACCTGTAGGAAGGGCATGATGGGAGTTGTACTTCTGCAACCTGGATGGCCTCAGTGCAGAAGTACAACTCCCAGTAGCATGAGGTGAGTTCCTGAAGGTCCGGATGGGGGGTGGTGGTGGGGTGGTTTGCATGGTCCGGGGGGTGCTGCGGGGGGTGTTTCGGCCGGCGCTGCTGGACGGACATGCGGGGGTGCCGGCGGCAGAAGATTGATGTGGTCCGGGGGGATGGCGGCACGGCGGGGTGATCGCATCGTGGTAATTGCGGCGGGCAGCGGTGCTGGGCTGAGGTCCGGGTGGGGTCGGCCGGCGCTGCGGAGCGGACGTGCAGGGGTGCCGGCGGCAGAAGAATGATGAGTTCCGGGGAGGGGGGATGGCGGCACGGCGGGGTGATCGGAGGGGAAGAACAGTGGAACAGTGGTGAGGTCCGCCGGCGGCGGGGGGGGGGGGGGGGGGGGGGGGGGGCGGGGCGGGGTGCGCGGTGCAGTGATCAGCGGGCAGAGGTGCTGGGCTGAGGTTCTGGGGGGCAACGGTGGCTGTCAAACAATCCGGAATCCCGGGCACTTTCCTGATCATCAGGAAAGTACCCGTGATTCCGGCGCTCCCATAGACCTCTATGGGGGCATCCGGGCCAGGATTCCAGACAAAAATAGGACAGGAAGGGTGTCCGTGACCAATTAAAGTCTATGGGTCAGGAAATCCGGACGTGTGAAGGGGGCCTAAAAGGGGTTGTCCAGCGAAAATCTTTTTCTTTCAAATCAACTGGTGTTAAAGTTATATAAATTTGTAATTTACTTCTATTAAAAGTCTACCCATACTTCCTATTAGCTGCTGTATATATTGCAGGAAATGTTTTATTTTCAGTCTCACTCAGTGCTCTCTGCTGACATCTCTGGTCGAGACAGGAACTGTCCAAAGCAGGAGAGGTTTTCTATGGGGATTCATGGAAAACCGAGACAGAATTCCTGTCTTGGCCAGAGATGTCAGCAGAGAGCACTGTGTCAGACTGAAAATAAAACAACACTTCCTGTAGGACATACAGCAGCTAATAAGTATGGGAAGACTTGGGATTCTTTAAAATAAGTAAATTACAAATCTATAAAACTTTCCAACACCAGTTGATTTGAAAGAAAAAGATTTTCTCTGGACAACCCCTTTAACATGGAAAAGACGGCACATCCTGTTTTCTGACTTTTTTTCTCCAAAAACAGGAAAGAGTAAGAAAACATTAGGCCTTTTGTTTCCCAGGGTATCCGAGCGCTCACAGAGAGAAGGCAGTCATGTGATTGATGGACACATTGAGCCGTGACTCTCTGTTCTGGCCTGAATTTATGTGTTCAGTCTGTTATTTTCAATGAGCACAAGTCAGAAAATCTGGCTTCAGGAGACTGGACCTGGATTTCTGGTAAGTTCAGCTTTGTTTTACTGCATGATAACAACAAAAAAAATTGATAATGAATGAATATTGCAAACTTGCTTCATTTCATATCTACAGTTGATTTAGATTTTGAAAGTGACACTTTAGGAATGTGTCATTAAAGATAAACTATTAGCAGGTTCGTGCATACATCAATCCTGGTAGCCCCTTACTTGTACGGTTCTTCTGGTTCTTGTAAGTACAGCTGTTTTTGCAAAATGAAATAGAATAAAAACATGTAAATTAGCTCCTTTGGCCCACTGGAGGCGCTCCTTAGCCCCAACCAGAGCTTCAGAGGCAACCGGTCAGACGAACAGTGGTCAGAGAGGCACAGGAAAGAGGAGTGTAAGTGACTACTGGGAATCATTCACAAACCTGCTGATAGTTTCCCTTTAATAATATAATCCAAAACTCTCAGCGATTCTGGTGTCTGAGAGCAAGAATAGCACAGCAGACACTACCACCCTGGTGCTATCCAAACACCCTTTTGGCCAACAATCAAGCCCAAGGCCAGTGTCACACAGGTTTATTACGGGAGAGACAAGTACCCGAGCCTTGTGCACACGTCTGACCTATAACCTACTATATCATAGGTGTCTAAGAGAATGTTCAGTGGAGCCCCATCAATTGCAGTAAGGCCAGGACATGGTATATGAACACAGAACACACTGGCATTACTGACCTTAGTGATATTGTTCATGTTATTCTGACTAACAACAGAAGCTGAAGCCACAGTGGGTGTGAATTGGTATAACCTGAATCATAGGGGTATAAGCTGGCACCACAGAGACTAAGGGTGGTATTACACGAGCCGATGGGGGCCCGATAATACCTGTTAACGAGCAGCGATCTGCTAGATCGTTGCTCGTTTACTTGGCCTATTACACAACCCGATAATCGTTAAACAAGGGCTGCAGGGACATCGTTACCGATGTCCTTGCAGCCTTTGTTTAAACTGTATACATACCTAATCCATGGTCCAGGGTTCCTCTTCTTCTTAACTTTTCCCCGGGTCCGCGCACTTTAGCTTCACAGCGGCTTGTCTCTGCTGAAAGCCCGCTCGACCAATCACTGGCTGCGGCGGTTCCGACCTGTGATTGGCCGAGGGGCCTGTCAGCTGACACAGGCCGCTGAGAAGCCGGAGCGCACGGGACCCGGTAAGAAGCTCTGAGGAAGAGGAAGCCTGGACCATGGATTAGGTATATATTCTTCTTTGCTAATCGTCGGCCGTGCACCGCTATTACACGTAGCAGTGCGCGGTCGGCGCCCAACGATTATAGGTCTGAACTTATATCAATGATCAGCTGATGACAACGATCATCGGCTGATTGTTGTCTTTAGTACACGGAACAATAATCGGCCGAATCGGGCCGATTATCGTTCCGTGTAATAGTACCCTAAGAAGCAGTGTGCAGGGATTACAGAGGTGTTAGCTGGCAGCACAGAGTCAGTGTGCAGGGGTGTAAGCTGGCACCACAGGGGCTCAGGGGTAGTCTACAGGGGTGTAGGCTGGCAGCACAGAGGCAGTGTGCAGGGGTGTAAGCTGACTTCACAGGGACTCAGGGGTAGTCTACAGGGTTGTAAGCTGGCAGCACAGAGGCAGCGTGCAGGGGTGTAAGCTGGCACCACAGGGGCTCAGGGGTAGTCTACAGGGTTGTAAGCTGGCAGCACAGAGGCAGCGTGCAGGGGTGTAAGCTGGCACCACAGGGGCTCAGGGGTAGCCTGCAGGGTTGTAAGCTGGCAGCACAGAGGCAGCGTGCAGGGGTGTAAGCTGGCACCACAGGGGCTCAGGGGTAGTCTGCAGGGTTGTAAGCTGGCAGCACAGAGTCAGCGTGCAGGGGTGTATGCTGGCACCACAGGGGCTCAGGGGTAGTCTGCAGGGTTGTAAACTGGAAGCACAGAGGCAGCGTGCAGGGGTGTAAGCTGGCACCACAGGGGCTCAGGGGTAGTCTGCAGGGGTGTAAGCTGAAAGCACAGAGGCAGCGTGCAGGGGTGTAAGCTGGCACCACAGGGGCTCAGGGGTAGTCTGCAGGGGTGTAAGCTGAAAGCACAGAGGCAGCGTGCAGGGGTGTAAGCTGGCACCACAGGGGCTCAGGGGTAGTCTGCAGGGGTGTAAGCTGAAAGCACAGAGGCAGCGTGCAGGGGTGTAAGCTGGCACCACAGGGGCTCAGGGGTAGTAAGCTGGCACCACGGGGGCAGTGTGCAGGGGTGTAAGCTGGCACCACGGGGGCAGTGTGCAGGGGTGTAAGCTGGCACCACGGGGGCAGTGTGCAGGGGTGTAAGCTGGCACCACGGGGGCAGTGTGCAGGGGTGTAAGCTGGCACCACGGGGGCAGTGTGCAGGGGTGTAAGCTGGCACCACGGGGGCAGTGTGCAGGGGTGTAAGCTGGCACCACGGGGGCAGTGTGCAGGGGTGTAAGCTGGCACCACGGGGGCAGTGTGCAGGGGTGTAAGCTGGCACCACGGGGGCAGTGTGCAGGGGTGTAAGCTGGCACCACGGGGGCAGTGTGCCGGGGTGTAAGCTGGCACCACGGGGGCAGTGTGCAGGGGTGTAAGCTGGCACCACAGGGGCAGTGTGCAGGGGTGTAAGCTGGCACCACAGGGGCAGTGTGCAGGGGTGTAAGCTGGCACCACAGGGGCAGTGTGCAGGGGTGTAAGCTGGCACCACAGGGGCAGTGTGCAGGGGTGTAAGCTGGCACCACAGGGGCAGTGTGCAGGGGTGTAAGCTGGCACCACAGGGGCAGTGTGCAGGGGTGTAAGCTGGCACCACAGGGGCAGTGTGCAGGGGTGTAAGCTGGCACCACAGGGGCAGTGTGCAGGGGTGTAAGCTGGCACCACAGGGGCAGTGTGCAGGGGTGTAAGCTGGCACCACAGGGGCAGTGTGCAGGGGTGTAAGCTGGCACCACAGGGGCAGTGTGCAGGGGTGTAAGCTGGCACCACAGGGGCAGTGTGCAGGGGTGTAAGCTGGCACCACAGGGGCAGTGTGCAGGGGTGTAAGCTGGCACCACAGGGGCAGTGTGCAGGGGTGTAAGCTGGCACCACAGGGGCAGTGTGCAGGGGTGTAAGCTGGCACCACAGGGGCAGTGTGCAGGGGTGTAAGCTGGCACCACAGGGGCAGTGTGCAGGGGTGTAAGCTGGCACCACAGGGGCAGTGTGCAGGGGTGTAAGCTGGCACCACAGGGGCAGTGTGCAGGGGTGTAAGCTGGCACCACAGGGGCAGTGTGCAGGGGTGTAAGCTGGCACCACAGGGGCAGTGTGCAGGGGTGTAAGCTGGCACCACAGGGGCAGTGTGCAGGGGTGTAAGCTGGCACCACAGGGGCAGTGTGCAGGGGTGTAAGCTGGCACCACAGGGGCAGTGTGCAGGGGTGTAAGCTGGCACCACAGGGGCAGTGTGCAGGGGTGTAAGCTGGCACCACAGGGGCAGTGTGCAGGGGTGTAAGCTGGCACCACAGGGGCAGTGTGCAGGGGTGTAAGCTGGCACCACAGGGGCAGTGTGCAGGGGTGTAAGCTGGCACCACAGGGGCAGTGTGCAGGGGTGTAAGCTGGCACCACAGGGGCAGTGTGCAGGGGTGTAAGCTGGCACCACAGGGGCAGTGTGCAGGGGTGTAAGCTGGCACCACAGGGGCAGTGTGCAGGGGTGTAAGCTGGCACCACAGGGGCAGTGTGCAGGGGTGTAAGCTGGCACCGCAGGGGCTAAGGGGTAGTCTACAGGGGTGTAAGCTGGCAGCACAGAGAATCAGACTGGCACTGCTGCCATGATGTGCTGTAACCCATCTGCCCTGGTTGCCTGGCTTCCCCCTACACAGGTAAAATGGGATATGGCCATGGTTACAATGTACAGACATATGACAGACTCTCCAGCAGCCACACACACCCATCACCTCAGGCACTTTATACCAGTAAGACCTCACACGGTCAGGGCGTCTCTCCCTCCTGGTCACCATGTCGTGCCGGGGCCCAGCCAGTAGGTGGGAGGGCTGACACCTCGGCTCAGGTACGGATGACAGACACCAGTAAGTGACAGGCCTAGAGCTCTATCACCGCCCACCTACCCCCCTTCCCCGCTCAGGCCTGAGCCCGCTTCTCCCACAGGCCGCAGAACTTGCTCTCCTCTCCCCGCTCACCTCACGGCCCTCTCCTCCGCCGCCAGCTCGGATACGGGCCTCTCCCTCAGCCTCCCAGTGAAGTGAGTTCAGTGGAGCGGAGGGGGAGGGGGACAAGCGTCGATTCTGCTGTCCCGGCCCCGGCAATCTCACCGCCACCTCCCCCCTCCGCCGCACTGCACAGTCCCGGCCTCAGATCCTCGTCGGGCCCAGTCCAGAACGTCCCGCGCTCCGCCAGCGGAACCAAGCGGCTCTGACGTCACAGGCCTCGGAACGTAACGGTCCCTCCTCTAGCTGTACTTCTATCTATGACTCCTCTGGTGCAGGCAGGAGGCGAAACCAAAATACTAGCAGGGCAAAATATGGCGGACGTGAGGTAAGCGAGATCCCGCGAGAGGATGAGGGGCAGCCTGGCTGTGGTGACATCATCAGTGTCCCCTCCTGCCCGATTTTACCAGAGACGCCGCGAGCTCCGACCTGCTCTTTTACACGGGAAAGGTCTCTATACACAGGGTTGCGATACAATGCAAAAGGGAACCATACACAAGGGGAGGGGGAGGGACTACAATACATGGAAGAGGTCTCTATACAGGGCGAGGACTGCGACATATGGAAGAGGTCTCTATACAGGGCGAGGACTGCGACATATGGAAGAGGTCTCTACAAAGGGGGAGGTCTGCGACATATGAAAGAGGTCTCTATACAGGGCGAGGTCTGCGACATATGGAAGAGGTCTCTATACACGGGGAGGTCTGCGACATATGGAAGAGGTCTCTATACACAATGAGGTCTGCGACACATCGAAGAGCCCTCTATACACGGGGAGGTCTGCGACATATGGAAGAGGTCTCTATACACGGGGAGGTCTGCGACACATCGAAGAGGTCTCTATACAGGGCGAGGTCTGCGACATATGGAAGAGGTCTCTATACACAATGAGGTCTGCGACACATCGAAGAGGTCTCTATACACGGGGAGGTCTGCGACATATGGAAGAGGTCTCTACACAATGAGGTCTGCGACACATCGAAGAGGTCTCTATACAGGGCGAGGTCTGCGACATATGGAAGAGGTCTCTATACACAATGAGGTCTGCCACACATCGAAGAGGCCTCTATACAGGGGGAGGTCTGCGACATATGGAAGAGGTCTCTATACACAATGAGGTCTGCCACACATCGAAGAGGTCTCTACAAAGGGGGAGGTCTGCGACATTTGAAAGAGGTCTTTATACAGGGGGAGATCTGCGACATTTGAAAGAGGTCTTTATACAGGGGGAGATCTGCGACATATGGAAGAGGTCTCTATACAGGGGAGGTCTGCGACATATGGAAGAGGTCTCTATACACGGGGAGGTCTGCGACATATGGAAGAGGTCTATACAGGGGGAGGTCTGCGTCATATGAAAGAAGTCTTTATACAGGGGGAGGTCTGCGACATATGGAAGAGGTCTCTATACACGGGGAGGTCTGCGACATATGGAAGAGGTCTCTATACACAGGGAGGTCTGCGACATATGGAAGAGGTCTCTATACACAGGGAGGTCTGCGACACATGGAAGAGGTCTCTATACAGGGGGAGGTCTGCGACATATGGAAGAGGTCTCTATACACAATGAGGTCTGCGACACATCGAAGAGGTCTCTATACAGGGCGAGGTCTGCGACATATGGAAGAGGTCTCTATACACAATGAGGTCTGCGACACATGGAAGAGGCCTCTATACACGGGGAGGTCTGCGACATATGGAAGAGGTCTCTATACACAATGAGGTCTGCCACACATCGAAGAGGCCTCTATACAGGGGGAGGTCTGCGACATATGGAAGAGGTCTCTATACACGGGGAGGTCTGCGACACATGGAAGAGGTCTCTATACAGGGGGAGGTCTGCGACACATGGAAGAGGTCTCTATACACGGGGAGGTCTGCGACACATGGAAGAGGTCTCTACAAAGGGGGAGGTCTGCGACATATGAAAGGTCTTTATACAGGGGGAGATCTGCGACATATGGAAGAGGTCTCTATACAGGGGAGGTCTGCGACATATGGAAGAGGTCTCTATACACAGGGAGGTCTGCGACACATGGAAGAGGTCTCTATACAGGGGGAGGTCTGCGACATATGGAAGAGGTCTCTATACAGGGGGAGATCTGCAACACATGGAAGAGGTCTCTATACAGGGGGAGGTCTGCGACACATGGAAGAGATCTCTATAAACGGTTAGGTCTGCGACACATGGAAGAGGTCTCTATACAGGGGGGGTCTGCGACACATGGAAGAGGTCTCTATACACGGGGAGGTCTGCGACACATGGAAGAGGTCTCTATACACTGGGAGGTCTGCGACACATGGAAGAGGTCTCTACACGGGGAGGTCTGCGACACATGGAAGAGGTCTATACACTGGGAGGTCTGCGACACATGGAAGAGGTCTATACACTGGGAGGTCTGCGACACATGGAAGAGGTCTCTATACACTGGGAGGTCTGCGACACATGGAAGAGGTTTCTATACAAGGGGAGGTCTGCGACACATGGAAGAGGTCTCCATACACGGTTAGGTCTACGACACATGGAAGAGGTCTCTATACAGGGGGAGGTCTGCGATACATTCCCTTCTTGGGGTTAATACATAGCACAGCACATACAGTGGTTTGCAATAAATTAACCCTTAGGGGACACAGCCAGTTTTCATTTTTGCATTTTCGTTTTTCCCTCCTCGTGTATATAAGGCCATAGCGCCTGCATTTTTCCACCTAGAGACCCTAATGAGCCCTTATTTTTTGCGCAACTAATTGTACTTTGCTATGGGAGATGTAATTTTTGCCTAAAATGTGCCGGGAAACCAGAAAAAAATTATATGTGTGGTGAAATTGAAAAAAAAAAATGTTTTTTTTTTTATTTGGGGGGGGGGGGGGGGGGTTGTTTTTACTATGTTCGCCCTGGGGTAAAACTGACTCGTTATATATGTTCCTTAAGTTGTTACGATTACAACGATATGTAACATGTATAACTTTTATTTGATTTGATGGCTTGTAAAAAATTAAAACCTTTTAAAGAAAATATATGTTCCTTAAAATCGCTCCATTCCCAGGCTTATAGCGCTTTTATCCTTTGGTCTATGGGTCTGTGTCAGGTGTCATTTTTTGCGCCATGATGTGATCTTTCTATCGGTACCTTGATTGCGCATATATGACTTTTTGATTGCTTTTTATTACAATTATTCTGGATTTGATGCGACCAAAAATGCGCAATTTTGCACTTTGGGATTTTTTTTGCGCTGACGCCATTTACCGTGTGAGATCAGGAATGTGATTAATTAATAGTTCGGGCGATTACGCACGCGGTGATACCAAACATGTTTGTTTATTAATTAATTTATTTATTTTTATTTATAAAATGGGGAAAGGGGGGTGATTCAGACTTTTATTAGGGGAGGGGATTTTGTGTTATTAAAAATACATTTTTCTTTTACTTTACACATATACTAGAAGCCCCCCTGGGGGACTTCTAGTATATGCACTTTGATCTCTCATAGAGATCCATGCAGTATAGTTATACTGCATGAATCCATGAGATCGGTGTTCTATTACTTTTGGCTGCTGCAGCCAAAAGTAATAGAATGCCGAGTCGGGATCAGCGCCATTATGGAGCAGACCCCGGCCCGGTATGGATGCAGGGATCGCCCCCCCGCAATCGCGCCGCAGGGGGGCGATCCCCCCACTAGACCACCAGGGATGTATAACAGCAAGTATTTAGAAGCAGCTGTCAACTTTGACAGCTGCTTCTAAGTACTTAATTAGCGGGCACGGCGATCGGACTGTGCCCGCTAATAGCCGCGAGCCCGAGCTACATGCGGCACCTGGGATCGCGGCAGTACCCCCCTCTGAACTCCCATAGCGGCACGAGGACATTCAATAACGTCCTGGTGCAGCTATGGGTTAAAATATCAACAAAAAGTTGTTGTTTTTTTACTAGTAATTCAATTCAAAAAGTGACCATATATTCGATATAGTCATTACATACAGAGTGAACTTTTTCAAGCATTTATTTCTTGTATTTACTGTTAAAGTTAATGATTATGGTTTACAGCCAAGAAAAACCCAAAAGTCAGTATTTCTGAAAATTAGAATATTATATAAAACCAACTCATAAAAATGTTTTTAACACAGAAATGTCGACCAAATGAAAAGTCTGAACAGTAAATGCCCTCAATACATGGTCGGGGCACCTTTTGCATGAATGACAGCATCAATCCCGTGTGGCATGGAGGTGATCAGCTGATGGCACTGCAGAGGTGTTATTGAAGCCCAGGTTGCTTTGATAGCGGCCTTAAGCTCATAAATTCTCTATGGAGTTAAGGTCTGGAGAGTTTGCTGGCCAATCAAGCACAGTGATGCTGTGGTAAGTAAACCAGGTATTGGTACTTTTGGCAGTGTGGACAGGTGCCAAATCCTGCTGGAAGATGAAAACTCCATCTCCAAAAATCTTTTCAGCACAGGGAAGCATGAAGTGCTCTAAAATTTCCTGATAGACGACAGCGTTGACTTTGGTGTTAACCCCTTTGTGCTGCAGCTAGTTTGGGCCTTAATGACCAGGCTAATTTTTCAAAATCTGACCTGTCTCACTTTATGCTCTCATAGCTCAGTGATGCTTTAACGTATGCTAGCGATTCTGAGATTGTTTTTTCGTGACATATGGCACTTTATGTTAGTGGCAAAATTTGGTCACTACTTTGTGTGTTTTTTGTGAAAAACATCAAAATATCATGAAAAATTTAAAAAATTTGCATTTTATGAACTTTGAAATTCTCTGCTTCTAAAAAAAGAAAGTCGTAGCACATAAATTAGTTACTAAGTCACATTACCAATATGTCTTCTTTATTCTGGCATAATTTGGTAAACATATTTTACTTTTTTAGGGTGTTATGGGGCTTAGAAATTTATCAGCAAATTATCACATTTTCGTGAAACTGATTTTTTTAGGGACCAGTTCTTTTTTTAAATGGATTTAGAAGTCTGGTATCCTGAAAACCCCCATAAGTGACCCCATTTTGGAAACTACACACCTTAAAGAATTAATCTAGGGGTATAATGAGCATTTTAACCCTACAGGGGCTGGAGGAAAGTATTCACAATTAGGCAGTAAAAAAATTGAAAATTTAAATTTTCCAATAATATATACGTTTAGATTAAAGTTTCTCATTTTCAAAAGGAATATGAGACAAAAAGCACCCCAAAATTTGTAATGCAGGTTCTCTTGAGTACAACGGTACCCCATATGTGGGCGTAAACCACTGTATGGGCACACAGCAGGGCTCAGAAGGAAGGGAGCGCCAATTAGCTTTTCCAATGCAGATTTTGCTGAAGAAGTTTCTGAGCGCCAGGTGCGTTTGTAGTGCCCCTGTAGTGTCAGCAGAGAGAAAACCCCCCATAAGTCACCCCATTTTGGAAAGTACACCCCTCAAAGAATTCATCTTGGTGTGTGGTGACCATTTTGACCCCACAGGTATTACAGGAAAGTATTCAAAAGAAGACAGTAAAAATGAAAAACTTGAATTCTTCCAATAATATGTTCGTTTAGTTTGAAATTTCTCAATTTCACGAGGAACAAGAGGAAAAAAATACCCCAAAATTTGTAACGCAGGTTCTCCTGAGTACAATGGTACCCCATATGTGGGCATAAACCACTGCATGGGCACACAGGAGGGCTCAGAAGGGAAGGAGCGCCAATTAGCTTTTTCAATGCAGATTTTGCTGCAGAAGTTTCCGAGCGCCAGGTGCGTTTGCAGAGCCCCTGTAGTGTCCGTAGAAGAGAACCCCCCCAAAAGTCACTCCATTTTGGAAAGTGCACCCCTCAAAGTATTCATCTTGGTGTGTGGTGACCATTTTGACCCCACAGGTATTAGAGGAAAGTATTCAAAAGTAGACAGTAAAAATGAAAAACTCAAATTTTTCCAATATTATGTTCTTTTAGTTTGAAATTTCTCAATTTCACGAGGAACAAGAGGAAAAAAGTACCACAAAATTTGTAACGCAGGTTCTCCTGAGTACAACGGTACCCCATATGTGGGCGTAAACCACTGCATGGGCACACAGGAGGGCTCAAAAGGGAAGGAGCGCCAATTAGCTTTTTCAATGCAGATTTTGCTGAAGAAGTTTCTGAGCGCCAGGTGCGTTTGCAGCGCCCCTGTAGTGCTAGCGGAGTAAAATCTCGCCATAAGTCACTCCATTTTGGAAAGTGCACCCCTCATAGAATTTATTTTGGGGTGTGGTGAGCATTTTGACCCCACAGGTATTTGAGGAAAGTATTCAAAAGTAGACAGTAAAAATGAAAAACTCGAATTTTTCCAATAATATGTTCCTTTAGTTTGAAATTTCTCAATTTCACGAGGAACAGGAGAGAAATGTCACCCCAATATATGTAAAGCAGGTTCTCCTGAGTAGAACGGTACCCCATATGTGGGCATAAACCACTGCATGGGCACACAGCCGGGCTCAGAAGGGAAGGAGCGCCAATTAGCATTTTCAGTGCAGATTTTTCTGAAGAAGTTTCTGAGCGCCAGGTGCGTTTGCTGAGCCCCTGTAGTGTCAGCAGAATAGATTCCCCCCAAAAGTCACCCCATTTTGGAAAATGCACCCCTCAAAGAATTCATCTTGGGGTGTGGTGAGCATTTTTACCCCACAGGTATTAGAGGAAAGTATTCAAAATTGGCCAGTAAAAATGAAAAACTCGAATTTTTCCAATAATATGTTGGTTTAGTTTGAAATTTCTCAATTTGACGAGGAACAGGAGAGAAAACGTACCCCAAAATCTGTAACGCAGGTTCTCCTGAGTACAACGGTACCCCATATGTGGGCATAAACCACTGTATGGGCACACAGCAGGGCTCAGAAGGGAAGGAGCGCCGATTTACAGGAGCAAAACCGCAGCTAGTAATGGTTATTAGAATAGCGCTGTTACTAAAATAAGATAAAAAAAATTAGATTACAGGTAATGTGGGGTGGTTACGGGCAACCAGGGGTGGTTATGGGCAACCTGAGGTGGTTACAGGTAATCTGGGGTGGTTACGGACAACATGGGGTGGTCACGGGCAACCTGCTGTGGTTACAGGCAACGTGGGGTGGTTACAGGCAACGCGGGGTGGTTACGGGCAATGTGTGGTGGTTATGGGCAACGTGTGGTGGTCACGGGCAACCTGCTGTGGTTACGGCAACGTGGGGTGGTTACAGGCAACGTGGGGTGGTTACAGGCAACGTGGGCTGGTTACAGGCAACGTGGGCTGGTTACAGGCAACGTGGGCTGGTTACAGGCAACGTGGGCTGGTAACGGGCAACGTGGGCTGGTTACGGGCAACCTGCTGTGCTTACAGACAATCTGGGATGGTTACGGGAAACGTGGGGTGGTTACGGGCAACCTGCTGTGCTTACAGACAATCTGGGGTGGATACGGGCAACGTGGGGTGGTTACGGGCAACCTGCAATGCTTACAGACAATCTGGGGTGGTTACAGGCAACGTTGGCTGGTTACGGGCAACCTGCAGTGCTTACAGACAATCTGAGGTGGATACGGGCAACGTGGGGTGGTTACGCGCAACCTGCAGTGCTTACTGACAATCTGGGGTGGTTACGGGCAACGTGGGGTGGTTACGGGCAATGTGGGGTGGTTACGGATAAACTGAAGTTCTTATAGGCAATCTGGGGTGGGTACCTGTAATCTGACATGGGCACCGCAATCTGGAGGGGGTCATTGGCAATTTGGGGTGGTCAGAGGCAAGGTGCGGTGGTCAGAGGCAAGGTGCGGTGGTCAGAGGCGACGTGCGGTGGTCAGAGGCGACGTGCGGTGGTCAGAGGCGACGTGCGGTGGTCAGAGGCGACGTGCGGTGGTCAGAGGCATTGTGGCGTGGTCAGAGGCATCGTGGCGTGGTCAGAGGCATCGTGGCGTGGTCAGAGGCAACGCGCAGTGGTTGCGTGCAATCTGGGGGGGTTACATGTAATCTGGCATGATTACGGGGAACCTGGGGGGGTTATGTGCAACCTGGAAGGGTTACAGACAATCTGGGATTGTTACTGATAAACTGAAGTGCTTATAGGTAATCTGGGGTGGGTACATGTAATTTGGGGTGGTTACGGGCAATCTGGAGGGGGTCACTGGCAATTTGCGGTGGTTACGGGCAACGTGCGGTGGTTACGGGCAACGTGCGGTGGTTACGGGCAACGTGCGGTGGTTACGGACAACGTGCGGTGGTTACGGGCAACGTGCGGTGGTTACGGGCAACGTGCGGTGGTTACGGGCAACGTGCGGTGGTTACGGGTAATCTGGGGAGGGGTTAGGGGTAATTTGGGAGTAAACTGCAATTATTACTATAATAAAAAGTGTGTGTTTTATTTTTTTGTATGTTTGTCACTTTTTGTACTTTACATATTCATTTTCACTGTATTACTATGATTACTGTGATATTTTCTATCTCAGTAATCATAGTTCAGTGACAGAGACCAAATTGGTCTCTGTCACTTTAAATTTTCAGAGCTTGGCTGGTTGTGAAGCGCATGCGCACTTCATAACCAGCCAGGACGTCGAGGAGGAAGGAGCTCCGTCGATCCGGTGAGTATATGGGGAAGGGGGGGGTGACTGGGGGACGGGGGTGACAGGGGGGGTGGGGGGCGACTTGGGGGGTGGGGGGACATCACTTTTTATCCCCTGTCACCAATCATTCATGGTGACAGGGGATAAAAAGTGCCGGGAGCACATGGCACAAGCGATCAGCGGTATATAGTATATACCGCTGATCGCTTGTACCGGGACCCCACAGGGGGGTCCCCGATGACTGCCCCATGCTCTCCGCTACCTCCGGTGGCGGAGAGCATGGGGCTTTCATTCATTTTAACCTTTTAATCGCTGTGAACCGACGTTAGTCGGTTCACAGCGATAGCGGCGGCCATCTTGGAAATGATGGCCGCCGGGGGAGGGGGGTTAGTTATCGGGGCACTAGGGGGGGCTGATCTGAGGTCTGGGGGATACTTATTTCATCTCCCCCCGCCGTAGATTCACGGCGGGGGGAGATGAAAGGTGGCGGCGGCACCGGTAATCTCCATTACCGACGGTCGCCGCTATAACGTTAATAGCGGCGATCGTCGGTAAGGGGGGGGGGCCGGGACGGACCTCACACACTGCCCCAACCCCTCAGCTACCTCCGGTAGCCGGGGGGATGGGGTGGGGGCCGTCCCGGCCCCGCAGCCTTATTCTCTGCCATCGCCGTAAAAAGCTGATGGCAGCAGAATAAGGCCCATTAGTGACCGCCGTAGAAAGCCGTATCGGCGGTCACTAAGGGGTTAATGAAACACAGTGAACCTACACCCGCAGATGACATGGCTCACCAAACCATCACTAAGACTACATTCACACGTTCCGGGAAGTTGTCCGTGCGCACGGACAATTTTACAGTCCATTGCTTTCTATTGGGCTATTCAGATGTTCCGTGATTTCACGGATCCGTGATCCATTTTGTTAAAAAATAGGACATGTCATTACTCGGAACGGATGCACGGAAAGGATTCCCCATAGAAATCAATGAGATCCGTGTTTTTCACGGATGTGACATCTGTGTTCATCCGTGAAAAACACGGATGTGATGTAATCAATGTAATTTAAAATGCTTTAACACAAATCGGATGAAAAACTGACTGTTTTGCACGGATCACGGAGGTAGCTGCCGGACCACAATCACGGACCGGGAAAAACACTGAACGTGTGAATGCAGAGGGAACTTCACACTAGACCTCAAGCAGCTTGGATTGTGTGCCTCTCCACTCTTCCTCCAGACTCTGGGACCTTGATTTCCAAATAAAATGCTAAATTTAAATTCATCTGAAATCACCTTGGACCACTGATCAGCAGTCCAGTTCTTCTTTTCCTTGACCTCAAGGACCTGAAAGTCAATTTTTAGAAGTGCTCCAAAAATTCTGTTTGAGGCCCTGGAGGTCAGCCCTCACCTCAAGAGCCTCAAACTCAATTTTTAGAGTTCTTCTATGAGACCCACACCCCTTTATTCGTTGGATATGTCTGACCGCATTACACACACACATTGACAGTTACCAGTTGGTGCTGTTTGATTTTCCCCCATTTGTGGATGTCATAGGTAACATAATTTAAAGGGGTGCAGGAAATTTTATTTTCTTACAATTTGGCTGTCCATGCTAATGTAGTGGGAAAAAGGTTTCCTTTTTTCAAGGTTTTTCAACTTTAAATAGAGGTTATGTTGTGTTTGGAGTGTGTATAGTGGTGTAATACTGCGATTTGAGCGTGTTAGATGCACCCAGGCATTCTTCCCCTGCTGTCCCAGTTGCATTCCAGAGGTTTTTGCATCAATTTCTGAGGTGTCATGGTAAACTTGATGACCTCCATGTGGTCGAATTTAGGTTTCCAAGAAACGAGCATAAAACAGAGAGGGGCGCCTCCTGGTGCAATAAAGTACGTGGGGAAAGTGCGGGGAAAGTGCAGTGTAAGTGCAAGCACAATGAACGCACTCACTTGGAGTTGTGCAAAGGATAGGCACAACTCTACTGTAGGCAGATGTTATAACCCAGGTAGCGTACCGCAGCTTCTCCTCGGGTCATCGCCACCAACGGTGGGTAGAAGCATACAGGGTGATGAACCACAAGGGAACAGAAGGACCGTGAAGACCCAATGGATGGGAGAGCGCAGGTAAACGTTCCAGGGAAGGGGTGCTGTTGTGTACAAGAAATTAGTACATAAGTGTGACTCCGTATAGTATTTATTGGAAAAGGCAACGCGTTTCGGCCCGTCAGATATATCACAGACCTTTTTCAAGCATGCTAGCAATACATGGAAGAGGTCTTTATACATAGGGAAAAGATACTTAAAAGGTCTCTATACCAGGGCTGTGCAATCGGAAATAATTTACTGACTCCGACTCCCATCAATATATTTTATGTTCTATTAATCTAAGGACTTTCAGCCAGAAGAACACTTTCTCACATACATTTAGTTTCCTCCATATGTCAGTAATCAAGCACTGGCTCTTTTAGACAAGGGTGGTTGGGAAAAAGTTGGCGGTCAATATTTAGTAGTTTGTTTCTGACCTTGAAGAGTCGATTGTGTGGAGGATCTGTGCTGTTCTATTCCTGGATGATTGTATATGAGCAGCAGCAGTGTAATATGAAGATGTACTTTGTGATGTAAATGTCCTCAATGTGGTGTTTTGTTTCTGGGAGAACACGATATATTTTTCTTCAGTGTGCTATGGCTGCAGCAGGCTGCTTATGCGAGTGTTATGAGTGTTATTTAAGGAGTGCTCTGGGCAACAGTGAGAAACACAGGGGGTGGTGGGACGATCAAGCCCTATTTACCCATCCCCATGCCCCCACAGTGCAGCGTCATGGCTTATGGTCCTCCGCTGGGCTTCTGATTCTGAGATGTCATGGCCTCACTCAGAAATGCCCACTCAGCCAATCAGTGAGTGAGGCGAGGCATAGCTGAACTCTCTGGCTGATTAGGTCGTTTCTGTGGAGCCACGATAATTTAAGAGTGCATGCAGACAATGTCAGAAAGCTGATAAATCTGGATCTACCAGTAAGTCTGGCCTGTAAATCACAAGTATCTGGCACTGTTAGCCAGAAACATATAAGATTGTCAGGAAAAAAAAAAACCCTGATCCATAGGACATGGTGGCTGCATCCACTGCACACACACACAGGAGAGTTTGCTTTATATGTTTGCCTTATTCACTCAGAAGTTGCCCGAGGATCATGTAGGACATTAGGAAGAAGCTGCTGAGCCAGTTCTACTTTACACGAGTTTGATAAATAATTCCCCTGGTATCTTTCACGGCCGCGGCGGCGTCCCATGCTCCGGGCCGTCGCCGCGACCTCTCTCTGCCCCATGCAGCCGCCGGGGTACATGTGCAGGGACCCCCCGCTGCTACCTGTTCAGCCCCGGGGGGCGCCTTACCTCGCCCCGCTCCTGTCTCCGTCTGTGCTGGCCGGCGCGCGTCCCCGCCTCCTAGGGCGCGCACGCTGGCTGTCTCAGATTTAAAGGGCCAGTCCGCCCCTAATTGGAAGTTGCACCAATCACACCCTATAAATTAAAGCATGCCCTGTCCCTCGTGTTGAAGCCTCTACATGCTTCCCATAGCGTTTGGCCCAGTTCCCTGTTGTTCCTGACCTCAGTCCTTGTTCCTAGTCCCTGTCCGCTGTCCCGGTCCCTAGTCCCTGTCCGCTGCTTACCCATTGTTCCTGAGCACTGCCTGCCACCTGCGGTTACGCCTACAGACCTCTGCCTGCTCCTGCCACGCCTCGCCTGCTGTGACTAGCAACCAAGCCAGGGGTAGCGACCTGGGGGTCGCCTGCCGCAGCAAGTCCATCGCGCCTTGCGGCGGGCTCTGGTGAAAACCAGCGGCCCCTTAGACTCCGCTCCCTGGTGCGGTTACTACCATCACTAGGGACGGTTCAGTGGATCCACGACTCCAGGCGTTACAGTATCTGATTAGTCATTTATGAAGGGGCTGGAGTCGGAACTTTGGCTTACTGACTCTACAGCCCTGCTCGATACACAGGGCTGCAATACATGGAAGAGGTCTCAATACATGGGGAGGCTGCCATACATGGAAAAGGTCTCTATGCATGGAGCTGCCATACATGGTAGAGGTCTCTGTACATGGGTCTGTTCTAGGTCCTATTCTTTTTAATATGTTTGTAAGTGACATAGACAAAGGTTTGGTAGGTGAAGTTTGCGGTTGACACAAAAGTGTGGAATAGGATTGATATTCCTGGAGGTGTCAGTAATATGGAAAGTGATTAAGCTTTGCTTGATAAGTGGTCCAAACATTGGAAATTGAAGTTCAATGTTTCTAAATGTAAAAGGAATCCTCTATCCGAGAATCACATTGGCAGTTCTGTGTTGGAAAAGACTTCAAAAGAGAAGGATTTAAGGGTAGTGATTTATGACAGCCTTAAAATGAGCAGTACCAGTGCAACCAGGTGTTGCAGAAAGCAAATTGTATTCTGGGCTGTATAGCTAAAGGTATAACCAGTAGGAAGAGGGAGATTGTGATCCTGCTGTATAGAGCTCTAGTGAGGCCACATTTGGAATACTGTGTCCAGTTCTGGAGACCTTACCTAAAAATGGGCATTGATAAAGGGTCTAAAGACGGGCTACAAAAATGGTGGAGGGTGTAAGGCATAAACCATATTAGGAAAGACTTAAAGAGTCACTGTCATTAAAAATTTTTTTGCACAAATTAATAGTTTAGGCGATTTTAAGAAACTTTGTTATTGGGTTTATTTGGCAAATATGCCATTATCTGCATTCAAAAAGGACCGGTGCTCTGATCAGACAGGCAGAGGAACAAGTCAGTTAAAAAGCCACTCAGCTGCATCAATCAAGTCCAGCAGCTTCTCAGTTTAACTCCTGCATTGCCAGGAAGCTGAGAAGCAAGCGGGTGTGTCACACAAAGCAAACACCAGGCACAGTTCACACCAGGCTACTGCACATTCCTGACACCCAGTTGTGCTCAATCAGATTCAGGTCTGGGGAACGAGTGGGCCACTCCATAGCTTCAATGCCTTCATCTTGCAGGAACTGCTGACACAGTCACAAGGGGTCTGAGGATTTAATCGCAGTACCTAATGTCAGTCAAGCTACCTCTGGCGAGCACATGGAGGGTTGTGCAGCCCTCCAAAGAAATGCCACCCCACACCATTACTGACCCACTGCCAAACTGGTCATGCTGAAGGATTTAATCAGCAGATCGCTCTCCCCGTCGTCTCCAGACTCTGTCACATCTGTTAAATGTGCTCAGTGTGAACCTGCTTTCATCCATGAAGAGCACAGGGCGCCAGTGGCGAATGTGCCAATCCTGCCGTTCTCTGGCAAATGCTAAGCATCCTGCATAGTCTTGGGCTGAGAGCACAAACCCCATCTGTGGACATCAGGCCCTCATACCATTCTCATGGAGTCAGTTTCTAACCGTTTGTGCCAACACATTCACATTTATGGCTTGTTAGCGGTCATTTTGCAGGGCTCTGACAGTGCTCTTCCTGTTCCTTCTTGCACAAAGGCGGAGGTAGCAGTCCTGCTGCCTTCTCCATATCTCCTGGTGTACTGGCCTGTCTCCTTGGAGCGCCTTCAACCTCTGGACACCTACACTGACAGACACAGGAAACCTTCTTGCCACAGCTCACATTGATGTGCCATCCTGGATGAGCTGCACTACCTGACCCACTTGTCTGTCTCAAGCTGCCACAAGTGTGAAAGCACCACCAACATCCAAAAGTGACCAAAACATCAGCCAGAAAGCATAGGCACTGAGAAGTGGTCTGTGGTCCCTACCTGCAGAACCACTACTAATTGAGTGTGTCTTGTTAATTGCCAATAATTTCCACTGTCAATCATTGATGCTTCCTTAGTGGATAGTTTGATTTCATAAAAGTTTGATTTATTCTAAGTTATATTGTGTTGTATAGTTGTTCCCTTTACTTTTTTGAGCAGTGTATATAAAAATTAAATGTGAGTGGTTGGGTCGTCACTCTGGCTCTCGTCGAATCGCTGGTAATAACAGCCTGGCCAGGATGTGACGCAGGTGAGGACCATCCACCCTGTTCAAAAAGTGAAAAGTTCCAGGTCATCACTCAACCCTATGGGCTCCAGGGAATCAAATTTTATTTACATTTTTTTTGCAGAAATCAATAGTACAGTCGATTTTAAGAAACTTTGTAAATGTGTTTATTAACCGAAAAATTTATTTTTATCATGAAAAAGCAGTTTGAAGCTCTCCCCCTTGTCTTCATGATTTTCTATGGAGAGAGGTGATGGGTACCGTGAATCTAGCGCTGCTGCTGTAAACCGACAGAAGACTCCAAATGTGGTGGAAAACAAAAATGTATTTAAAGACACAAGGCACCTCTGTTGGTTTATAGCAGCAGCGCTGGATTCACGGTACCCATCACTACTTTTTATTAATTTTGTACTGCATTTCTATACGGGCCTCTTTGGAAGCATCCCGGCTGATGGTATATCTACCCTAGCAGCTGCTGTGACCTCAACCACCTACTCCAGCCGGACATCTACACTCATCCAGTACCCCTTCTGGGGTGATATGCATCAAGCCCAAGCGGCTATAAGGTGAGCGCAATACCTCCCTTCCTATCTTCCACACCACCCTCTGGTATCACACGAGGCGCTGGTGCCATGTTTTTGCTCTCTTTCACCTTTAGTTTCTATGGAGAGGGGAGAGGTGGAGGGAGATGAGGCACCAAAAAATGACAACAAAGAGTTAAAGGAGAAGTCCGGCAAAAATTTTTATTAACCCCTTAACGACAGCGGGCGTAAACATACGCACCCGCAGGCTGGGCCTTAACGCAAACAGGCGTACATTTACGCCCGCTGTTTACCTGATAGCAGGCCATCATAGCTTGTCGGCGAGGGGGGGGTTGTTAACACCCCTCATGCCGACAATCGCTGCTATATGCTGATCAGTTTAGATCAGCCTATACTGGCGATCTTCAGCTTTCCGGGTCATCGGTGACCCAGAAAGCAATGGCGCTCGGTGCTGTCCGAGGCTGCACCGACCGCCATTACTGTTAAAAGTAAAGGTGGCCACAGTGCCATGTCCCGATCGGCGTGATCGGCCATTCACAGTGATAAATGTCCCCCAAAAAGTTAAATGCCTGCTCTGATCACCTCACCTAGGTAGCTGAGGTGTTCAGAGCAGGTATTGGGCCATACTCACCTGATCCCGGCGTCCGGAGCTGTGTCTTCCAGCTACTGCGGCGTCCTCTTCTTCTCTTCGTCTATCTTTGGCTTTTTCCATTAGCCTGTCATCGTTCTTCGGCTCCAGCGTCATCTATCTTCGTCTTTTTCCAGCTTTTGCGTCCTACTGCCCCCTAGCGGCTGATAAGTGTATATAATACACTTATCAGTATCTATAGGGTTGTAGAGAGGTTTTTTTCCATATTTTTTACGCACACTACCGCCGCTGAGTGCTGATCAGCATTGCGCGTAAGTGTGCTGCTAATCAGCAACTCCTCCTTTTTGGCGTACCTACAGTCCTACCGCCACTGTCTGCTGATAAGTACCGCACAAAAGTGCAGCATTTATCAACAACTCCTTTTGTTGCTGTAGGTTTTTTTCTTCTTAATGTTAAAACAACGTAAAAAACACTACATTACACTACACTACATGAAATAAAGTTTTACACTACACATTTACATACCCCATATACCAATCCCCATATAAAAATGGCCCCCAGGGTGTTTTTGGTGGAGAACGCATAAGCTATTATTGCCTCTGACACTGAAACAGCCAGTGAGGATGAATGGGGGGGATCCTTTTTTCCTCCATTCATCATCATCATCCAGTGACGTGTCTGAGGGTAGCGTAGCGTATGCTACCCCCAGACACGTCTTTTCCGCCAGTACCGTCCCAATAAGAGATCACGGTATGGCGTGAAATTCTACAATCTCTGTGAGAGTACCTCAGGGTACACTTACAGATTTAGGGTACGTGCACACTGCGGAATGGTGAAGGACAACCCTTTGTGCATTCCGCAGCTGGCACCCACCGGCAGACTGATGCAGGCGCGAGCGTCTCCGCCCGTTTCATAGACTCAATTCTATGCACGGGCGGATTCCGTTGTCTGTCCAAAGAATGAACACGTTCATCCTTTGGACAGAAGGCGGAATCCGCCCGTGCATAGAATTGAGTGTCACACGAGCAGAGAGACGTGCACGCCCACATCAGTCCACCGGCGGTTGCCAGCTGCGGAATGTGCAACAGGGTATCCGCCGCCATTCCGCAGTGTGCACGTACCCTTAGAGTGTATGAAGGAAGGGACACCCGAATCCAGCCCCCAGGTGCCCCCCCCCCATGCTCCGAGTTAGTGGGAAGATCAATTGGGAACTGATCTTCCCACTGCTGGATAAAGGTTACCACCTGTACAGGGATAACTTTTAAACCAGCATCCCCCTCTTCCAGTCGCTCACTGCCCGAGCTACTGTAGCTTGTGGCATGATCGAAAATATCAGAAGCAGTAATAAAGCCCTAATATTTAGTAGCAATGGAGCAGACCCAGCGCTTCAGGATATGAAGGACCCCGTATCGCACCAGGGCAACATTTTCTAGGTGACGTCCCCCACACTGGAAAACCGAAGAAGAAGTGCAAAGTGTGTAGTAACAGGGGGATCAGGAAGGACACCGTTTTCCAGTGTGACACCTGTCCTGATCACCCCGTCCTCTGCATACAGGATCGCTTCAAGGCGTACCACACGTTATTGGAGTTATTGGAATTTTCTAAATTCTTTCCCTCTTTACTATTTCAGGGGTAACGTTGATCCAGGGATTATTCTGATTGCCATTATGGAGCCGGGAAGGAATTTTTTCCCAGTGATGAGGCTACTGTTGTCTGCCTCAAGAGGGTTTTTTGCCTCCCTATGGATCAACACAGGTTGAATTTTATGGACTCCTGTCCTTTTCAACCTTATAAACTAATAAATGGCCTAATACCCCCAAAATTAAAAATTGTCCCTTTTCCCCAGCTAAATAGGTATGGCTGCCATTACCATTAGAAGCTTGCCATCATGGCTAGACCAACATTTAGTGTCAATTTTTTAAACATTTTACACTAAATCATTGATCTTGTATTGATTTTTTAATTTTACAAAGGGTTAAAAAAAAAAAAACACAAAATGTGTAGAGCAATTTCCCCTGAGTACGAAAATACCCCACATGTGGACATAAAGCGCCATGCGGATGCAGGGTAAGACTCCAAAGGGAAGGAGCGCCATTTGGCTTTTGGAGGCTGGATTTGGCTGGAATGGATTTCAAGGGCCTTATTGCATTTGAAAGGCCTCTTTTTTTCCCCAAATATTTTTATTGGATTTTTCTAATTTTATTAATAACAATACAGTTACATATCAAAGGAAAATATAAATAGAATACAATATAGTAAGTTTGAAAACAATTTTTTTTTATATATATTTTATTGACGTTTTTCATTACAAACCAGAGCATAAAGGATGACAGTGACATGACATATTTTGTCAAATTTTTACAAATAAAGAATAATACAACAAAGTAGTTATGTCTCATATGATAAGTAAGAGCATTTAGCAAGAAAGGAGTGACGACGAGGTCGAAGCAGTGCATCGGTAACTGCATAATATGTTAGCACAGAACCTGAGATGAACACCGATTATAGGCCGGTGACATGAAAAATGAGTCTTATTTTTAGGAAACTTAACCAAACTTTATGCATGTACCAGAGTAGTGAGCCATTTCCATGGCTCTAGGGGGAACGCATTACATAAAAGGCTGACAATACCAGCAAGATTGCAGTCATAAACCCAATTTGACTACAGAGGGGATTTTAATGGAGGTGGAACTAGGGGCTCAGGAAACGTACGTTATATAAGTAGTCACAGGGTTCTTTCTATTGACACTATAACTACAGGAGTATCATGGAACCTTAAGATTTCCTAGCGAGCCTTTAAGGTCCTCTAGGCAATACCATTCAGTAAGTTTAAAGTGCTTCATTAGTGCCAGTCTCTTATCCGAGGAGGGCCAGTGATGGAGGTATTTCCTCCATTTGGAAAAGAAATACGATGATATATGAGTTCATGGTGTAACAGTGAATCAATGTACTCTAGTAATTCATTAATGGTTGTGGTGGACGGCTGAATCCAGTGTTTAAGGATGCATTTTAGTGCCGCTAGGAGGACCAAATTAACCCCTTTAGTAGCTACAGTTGGAATGGGTTCACTAGTGTCTGTGGCTGGTAATGGGGGATCTTTCGGTATATAATGGAGGATATAAGACATCATATCCAGTTCCATATCTAGGTTCCATATAGATTTTATAAAGTAGCGCACCTCCGACCAATAAGTCTGTATGTGTGGGTAATGCCATATGCAATGGTCTAGATCCGCTCCTGGCAATTTACATTTCGGGCACTTGTCCAGGTGTATGATTGATGTGTCTCGATATGGCAGATTAAAGGCATAGGTAGCCCTATGCAAAATATGCAAATGCATTTCTCTCAGGGATTCATTAGGGGTAGATTGTCTAACATGGTGGATACCAGTTTTCATTTGGAGGGATAGGTCGGCTCTAGATAGTTTGGTGTTCCATTAACCTAACGCTCTGGCAGCTAATGACTTCTGACAATATCGTTTAAGGAGACAATAAATGTCTGATAAGGAGTCTCTCCTCGTGGGAGGGCCTATGAGAGAGTCAAAGGGGTTGGACGATTCTACATTATCACTATGGAGTACCAGGGAATTAAAAAAGGACTTCACCTGAGAGAATTGCAGGAATTGTGACTTAGTAAGGTTATATTTGTCAGCAAAAGATTGCCATGTGTGAAATTTATTTGTGGATGGATTTAGTAGGTCGTTAAATGAGTTGATATGACGAGCTCTCCACTCTTTGTATAGAGGATTAGACTGTCCCTGTGGAAAACCTGGCGCTCCCCATAGAGGGTAATATTTGGAAAGGCAGTAGGGAAGATTGAACATCTTCCGTACCGTCTTCCACGTTGCTATCGTGTCCGTCAAGAGTAAATTGGATTTTACAGAATTTGGCAACTGGGACAATTTGGTGTGTAACAGTGCAGATAACTTCCATGGTTCCACCATCTGAGACTCCAATCCACAGTTAGAGAAGTATGTTGTAGATAGGATCCAGTCACGTACGTGACAAAACATTGCAGCCACATTATAAAGTCTAATGTCCGACAGTTTCACCCCCCCTTCAAAAGTAGGAAGACAGAGAACATCGTACGCTATGCGGACCCTCTTGCCTTGCCAGATAAATTTGTTAAATATACTTTTCAGTTTAGTGATATCATTGTGCCGTATAAGAAGTGGAATCGTTTGCATGGGGTATAAAAGCTTCGGGAAGGACATCATTTTTATCAAGTGAATGCGGCCCATATGGGACAGGGGGAGGGAGGACCATCTGCTAAGTTCATGTTCAATTCGGTGTATAAGTGGGGGATAGTTTAAGTTGTATAGTGAGAGTGGTGATTTGCCTATTTTTATACCCAAATAGGTGATAAAGGTATTATTTATGATAACCGAGGGGGGGAGTTTAGATTTGTCTGGGGTATGACTTAGAGGAAGGAGTTGGCATTTGTCTACATTAACTTTGTACCCCGAAAAGGAGCCAAAAAGGGTAAAGGCTTCCAATAAAGCTGGGAGGTGCTCCTGGGGAGAATCCATGAAAAGTAATGTGTCGTCTGCAAAGCATGCAATTTTAATCTCCCGAGTGCCGACTGATATACCTCTAAAGGTGTCAGAGTGTATGAGAAATTGGGCAAGGGGCTCAATAGCCAAATTAAAGAGGAGAGGAGATAAGGGACACCCTTGGCGGGTACCCTTTTGTAAGGAAAAGTGATCAGAGAGGATGCCAGGTATATGAATTTTTGCTAATGGGTTTTTGTATATATTTTTAGGAAGTTGGGAAAGTGTCCCTGAATGCCGAATTTGCTGAGGGTCATGTCCAGCCAGGCCCAGCTGACGTTATCAAACGCCTTTTCTGCATCAACCACAAAGAGGGCTGGGGCCTGGCTGGAGTATGACCTCTTAGAGACAGTAGCCTGAACAGCAAGGACCGTGCGAAGATTCGAAACCGCTGACCGTCCCTTGATGAAGCCAGTCTGTTGTTCTCCAATTAAGTCAGGCATGATGTTACTAAGACGGTCAGCCATTACCTTAGATAGGATTTTTAAGTCCTGATTTATCAGGGATATGGGTCTATATGCCGTGGGGGAGAGGGGATCCTTTCCTGGCTTATGGAGCACTTTTATGTGGGCCAGATCTCCAGAAGGTATATGTGCCTCTTCTAGTAGAACAGCGTTAAACAGAGTTGTGATGTCAGGGGTTATGGCATCAGCTAATATTTTGAAATATTCCCTAGAGAACCCGTCGGGTCCTGGGGCTTTGTTGTTGTTTAGGGACTTGATCACTGTTAGGACCTCAGCAGATGTGATATAGATCCTCATAGAACTGTTTAAAAACCCCAGCTTTGGCCCTAGAGTCAGTTAGGACGGTCCCCTTAGTGTCTTTAATAGCGCTGATGTTCTGTGGCTTCCTACGTCCTCTGGCCAGGTTGGCCAGCATCTTTCCTGACTTATTCCCGAATCTGTATAGATCAGCTAAATAGTTGTCTCTACGGAAAGATTCAAGAGCATCTTGTGCTATATCAAAGTCTCGTTTGGCCGTCATCCACGCTTCCTTGGTAGTCTCAGATGGCAGAGTCAGGAAAGCCGTGTAAGTTTCTCTCACCATCTGAGTAGCCCTGTTGTACGATGCTGTGGCCTTCTTTTTAGAGGTGGACACAAAAGAAATAATCTTTCCCCGAAGGACAGCTTTAGAGGTTTCCCAAAAAAGAACTGGGTTGTCCCTGTGGCCAATGTTATCTGCTAGAAATTCCATCCACCAAGATAGGAGGAGTTGTTGGAAATTGATGTCAGCTGCCAGGTATGTGGGAAACCTCCAAACCTTGTCTGCGCCTACCTGAATGTCATCCCTAATGGAGATACTTGTAGGGGAGTGGTCAGAGATGACCATGTCATAGATGTGGGATTGGTCTGTTTTGTTCAGAAGTGATGGCGAAATAAGAATATAGTCTAATCTAGACCACGCTTGTTGAGAATGTGAGTAGTGGGAGAATTCTCTGTTTATGGGATGTGAGTGTCTCCAATTATCTAATAGGTGAGTAGAGTCTAGCAGCGGTTGTAAAAATGAGTCTACCACCATGTTGGATCTTTTGCGATCCTCAAGACTGTTAAGTACAGTATTGAAGTCTCCGCATAGAATCTTGTCAGTGTTTGCGTCCTGTATTAAGAGGGACTCCAATTTGGTAAAAAATAGGCGTCTATCTGAGTTGGGGCCATATATATTATATAGGAAAAGTCTTCCTGCTGGCGTGTCCAACACTAGTGTATGTATGCGTCCTTCACCATCTTCCTGTTGGTCAACTACTGAGTAAGTTAAGCGTTTGTGTAAGATTACCCCTCCCTTCCTGTTCACGGCTGAGAAGCCAAATGTCTCTCCTACCCACAGCTTGGTCATTCTAAAAAATTCAGTATGATGGAGATGTGATTCCTGGAGAAAAGCAATATCCGCTTTCAAACGTTGTAAGTGGCGCAATACTTTAGAGCGCTTGGTGGGGGATCTGAGACCCTTCACGTTTCATGATACAATTTTCATGCTACACTAAACTATAGCCAGTGGGGAGAGAGACATTTGACTGCGAGCCAGTGACATACATCCCAATTACAGAGAATACATTCAATGTAGGTACATGCAATAATACAAAAAAAACTTGAAAACTAGTAACTTACAACAGCCTGTTGGCGAAACTGAGAACAAAGCCACTAAAGGCAACACGAGAAAAGGCATGAGTAGTGGCTTCACTTTTTTCGCGGGAAGGGAGAGGATCTCGGGGTCCCGCTCCAATACACAATAAATCGAACTGAGTTCGCCTAGGACAGGTGAAACACTCATGTCCAGGCGCACACTAAAAACATTAGCCAGTATTATGGCCTATAAGGACGTTAACTAGAAAGATAAGTAGAGTGGGCCATTAACATGCGACACCAAGTAACTATGCATCATGAAACTATGCATCATTATAACTGTGAAAACCTAAGGAGTACCGTAGGAGTACTGGTAGCTAAGAGCATATAACCTGAGAAGGGTAGCAAAGTCCCGGTCAGTCCATGGAATCCTGATGGGAGTCTGGGCTGTCGTGTCTGCGGCGCTTGTGTTTCTCCAAGGTAGCAGGTGACTCTGAGATGCCCATGTAGTGCGCTGCATCTTCAGGCGTATGGAAGATTTCTGCAGATCCATCAGGTTTAAAGATGCGCAGGGTGGCCGGAAATTGCAAGGAGAAATGCGTTTGTCTCTTCACTAGGGCTGTGCAGATGTATGAAAAAGCCTTGTGACGTTTGGAATTCTCGGCAGAAAAATCATTAAACAGGAGAACTTTATGGCCTCTAATCATGGTATCCGACTGATTCTTCTTGTAGGCTTGTAAGATAGCTTGTTTGTCCGCATAGTTCAGGTACTTTGCGATAGATTGTCGGGGTTTAGGTGTAACGTTTTTGCTGGAAGAAGTGCGGGGAGGACCGATTCTGTGAGCCCGTTTAACCAGGCAAGGAGAGAGTATACCTAACACAGTTGGCAACTCCTCAGCAAAGATTTGGTGCAGACAAAATAGTGGAATGTTCTCTGGGAGGCCTACGAGCCTTAAATTGCTCCGCCGGGATCTATTTTCCAAATCTTCGAATTTGTCTTGCAAGGACTTAATCATTCTCTGCGATAGCTGTAACTTCGTTTTTGCATAGGACAGTTCTGATTCAACTAAATCTAGACGTTCCTCTAACTCAGCGATTTGGCCCATGTGTTTGGCCACTTCACCCTGCAGTTGTGACAGGGATGCTGATATGGTGGCTTCCAGTGAAGCTTTCAGATCAGGGCAGAGTACCTTCGCCACTTCAATTGCGAGGGACTTACATGAGAGTTGTACTCCTGGGATCAGAAGATCTCCTGCGGCATCGAAGTCTGAAGCGCTGGCGCCTGGCAGCTGCTGCTGACTGCACTGCTCTGTGTGGCTGTCTTGTGCTGGGTTGACGGGCGCCATCTTGGCTTTCCCCGACTCACGCTGAGGTAAGGCCGCTGGCTGCGATGAGTGTGACGCCTCTCCGGACCAGATATCTCTCCATATGCTGTCCGATAGCTCTGATACCGATTTCCACTAGGGAAAACCGGCAAGGCAGGTGTGGAGGAGGCGAGAGGTCAGATATATGCAGCGCCCGGCACAGAGCTCCACCAACAAACTGCTTACATCTGCGCGCCGGAACCGGAAGCCTCTGAAAACAATTTTGCTATAAAGAATAGAATCTTAAGAACAAAAATGAATGCTCTACAGGATAGAAAGAAATATAGATGGGGGCGTGGCTTAGCGATGGCACGGTGACGTCGCACTTTGGTGGAGCTCCGGGCCGCGGGGCACAGAAACAGCCACAGAACTTCTTCCTTACCCCATACCTGATGCCTGTCCAACGGGGGAAGTCCACGGGTACCCCGAACCCTCCTGTGACGAGGTCCGCGTCAGGTACTCCACGGATTGAGCGGTTTCTTCAGCCGTCTCCCTCCTCGCGGCACGGCCCGCGGCCCAGCATTATGACAGCTGCCCGCCCGCATCCGCTTCCACTCGGGGACAGACGTGAGGGTACAGATCCCGCTCCGGGGACAGCACTCGTTCCAGGCGGTGGCACTCCTGCAGAGGAGAGAGACCCCATGGACTGGCCCTTTACACAGGGAGCCGACTCTCCGGCTGAATCGCAGCCACGAGGTACTGTCCCACAAACTGAATTTCAGCTCCTCAGAGAACTCATTCAAGCTCTCCCAACTAAAAGTGATTTGGATGCGGTTGTGACGAGAATTGAGGCCACCCAGCAGCAGGCTCTGGAGGTAGTCAGGGCAGACGTGGAGGAATTGGCTGTCCGCACCACAGCTACAGAGGATGCAGCCGCCATTTTGTCGGACAGAGTGGACCTCCTGGAACAGGAGATGGCGCGGTCCCGCGCACATACACAGAGACTGTCCCTGCTCCTGGATGACCAGGAGAACCGTGGCCGCAGGAACAATGTCCGGATCAAGGGCCTGCCTGAGAACCACCCCCAAGATGACCTGCCCCGTCGAGTGACCGAAATCTTTAATATAGCAACAAACAGGCCGTTGGACTCAACCTATCACATAGACAGGGTACACAGGGTGGCACGACTTAACACCCCTGACAACCCGGCCCCAAGAGATGTCCTATGCCGCCTCCACAACTATGTGGACAAAGAAACCATCGTGCTCGCAGTGCGCAACTCAGAGACGATCCAATACGAGGGAGAGACCATCCGTCTATTTCCTGACGTCTCAGTGCGCACCCTCCACATGAGACGCCTCCTCCGCCCGGTCTTGCTCGCCAATAAGGAAGCGGGGGCAGCATACTGATGGGGACACCCGCTACAGGTCCTTGTCCGGCGGGGTACGGATAACTTCTCCCTGCGTCGGCACGAAGAACTGCCGCAGCTCTTCAGCTTCCTGGGGATCTCCCCAGTAGAGGTACCTGACTGGCTGGCGGTGGATCTGCCGGATCCGGTTGCGCCACCTCGCCGACGCAGATCGCGAGTACACTCCATCTCGGACAGACCCGCGCCCTCCCCCCGGCCCGTGGGCGAGGATCTATCGGGGAGGTTTCCGATGGAGGCCTAATCCGGAGTCTCTACTGAGAATACTTATTCCAGCTCGTCGCAGGAGAATATTTAGAGGCCCATCTTCTCCTCGGGACAGTTCTCTTAAGTTGGTCTTCCTAGACTGTCTTATATTGTGGGGGGGTTATGCGGAGAAGGGGAGGGATGGTTGAGACCCACTCTTGATGATATGCTGTGTCCGCCGCAAAGAAAGGGACACTCCTTGGCGATTGATGTAAGACCGCGTAACACACGTGTCCCTGTCTTAGGCTAGTTGCCCCCGTTTATGCCCAGTCACTGCAACGCCCGAGCATTGGCTTTGCCTGGTGATGTTCCTGACCGCCCCCCCTCCTCCTCCCATCCAGTTCCTTTCCCCCCAACTCCCCTCCCTTTCTCCTCTCCCTCCCCCTCCCCCCCCCTCCCCCTTCCTCCCCGCCTCCCCATCCCTCTGCCTACTCTTCCCCCCCCCATCCCTTCTCCATCCTACTCAGGTAATGTCGCCTCTGTGACACACTTCTATTGCTGGGTTTGAGGGGTCCCGTGGCCCCCCCTGTTCTGCAGTTTCTTGTTAACTATTTTGGAAGAAATGTTTTAAGTTTTTTGCCCTGGGATCCTCACTCGCGTTGCACCTTATATTGAGGTGTGGGCGATGAGTTCCCAGTGAAACCGTTAAGCTGTGCTGCCGGCCTGGGGCCCCCTCGCCCCTGGTTTTCCACGTCTCCACCTTTCTTCGCCCCTCCTTTCGGAGTGGTGTGTCTATCTTAGCATTTGTGTGCTCCTTCTCTTACTCTTCTACTTAATCTCTCTTTCTAACCTCATCTCTTCTTCTACCGCCCTACTCTTCGGAGCCCCTTCCATATTTACCTACTAACCCCTCTCTGACCCCCCCTCCTCATTGGCCCTTCCCCCTTCCCCACCACTAGTCCCCCCCACCCTCTCCCCTTCCACTGCCCTCCCCTTCCCTAGGTACCCAGATGGCGGCCCACTTGCAAACGACCCTAAGAGTGGGCTCATTGAATGTCAAAGGCCTACATGACTGGGGGAAACGCTCCATCATGTTAAATTTATTTAAGAAACAAAACTTACAGGTTGCGTTTGTGCAGGAGACTCACATGTTATCCTCTCACAAATATACACTGTCTAACTCTTGGTTTCCTCACGTTTACCACAGCTTCTCTCCCATCCCCAAGGCTAAAGGAACGATCATCTTGATCTCCAGGTCGCTGCCGTGGGAGCATATTGAATCTCGTTGTGATGGGGAGGGGAGAATGATACTGGTGAAAGGTAGGATTGCTTCTCAGGTGTTCACCTTTGCCTCCCTATACCTTCCTAATGCGGGTCAGGCTCAGGCCCTCGCTACCTTCCTGGATAGAGTGGATGAGTTTGCAGAGGGGGTCCTGGTCTTAGGCGGAGATATCAATTTGGCCCTCGATCCCTCTGTAGACACCTCCAGAGGCTCTTCCCATGTAAACCGCACTACACTACAGAGGGTGGGCTCGCTACTACACGACTACCAGCTCATTGACACGTGGAGGCTGACTCACCCGCGAGATAGGGACTATTCCTTCTATTCCCCGGTCCATGATATGTTCTCCAGACTGGACTACTTGTTTCTCAAACACCGCGACGTGACCTTACTAACTGACGCGACAATGGACACCATAACGTTCTCCGATCACGCCTTGATCACCCTATCTATCTCCCTCCCGGAACCACGCCCTACGCAGTGGCAATGGGTACTGAACTCTCCTTAGAGGATTATTTTAGTCTGAACCCCCCTGATGAGACTTCTCCCATGGTGGTGTGGGAGGCGCACAAATGCGTGGCCAGAGGTGTGCTAGTGAAACATGGAGCACGCCTAAAAAAGGACAAAGCAGCCAAAACCAAACGCCTCCTAGACCAACTCCGGGACATTGAACTCATCCATAAATCCTCCCCTACCGAAGTTACCAAAACCCAATTACTACAGACTAGAGATGCTTTACGTTCCCACCTTATAGATAAAGCTAAGGCGCAACTCACTAAGTGCCGAAGGCACTTTTATGAGTTCGGGAATAAGTGTGGCAGGACCCTGGCAAGGGCACTACGCTCCCAACGTTCTAGGTCATATGTCCCCCAAATCATGACACCCAGCCAAAGACGGGAACACCTCCCGGCGGGCATTGCGAGGACATTCAGGGACTTTTACGCCGCCCTGTATACAGCGGACGTCTCCAATCCCCTCACCCAATCCCCCACTTTCAGGACCCAGATCCGAGACTACATTGCGAACTCGGGCCTCCCCAGTCTAACCGAGGAAACCATATCCTCACTAGAGGCCCCGATCTCTGAACAAGAACTCAGAACTGCCATCAAGGACTCTCAAATGGGCAAGGCACCAGGCCCTGATGGCCTCACCCTGTTGTACTATAAACACTTAGGGCAGATCCTCACACCTCACTTTCTCTCGGCCTACAATTCTTTAACGCAGGGAACGTTTCCCCCAGGGATAGTACACGGGCCACAATAGCAGTCGTCCCCAAGGAGGGTAAAGATCACACACAATGCGCCAATTACCGCCCGATCTCGCTCCTAAATGTGGATCTGAAGCTCTTCGCGAAAATTCTGGCGACGCGATTGGTGCCGCACCTAGACAGTATCATTCACCCGGACCAGTCAGGCTTTATGCCCGGCAGAGAGGCTCGTGATAACACCTTGCGCACAGTTGACCTGGTCTACAGAGCTCTCACCTCCCGCACCCCGCTAATACTGCTATCTACTGACGCGGAAAAGGCTTTCGACCGGGTCAACTGGACATTTATGGAAGAAACGTTGAGAGCCTTGGGACTTGGGTCAAATTTTTTGGCCTGGGTTCTGTCTCTGTACTCCAACCCATCAGCCAGAGTCCGGGTGAATGGTATTCTCTCTGAGAGCTTCACGATCCACAACGGGACCAGACAGGGCTGTCCCCTGTCCCCCCTAATTTTCATACTCACCCTAGAGCCCCTCCTACGCACCATCCGTGCCAATGTAGATATTGGAGGGATCCGCGTTGGGGGTGTAACCCATAAGGTGGCTGCCTACGCGGATGACCTACTCTTTTTCATTTCTTCCCCTCCTTGTCCTCTTCCCCTCCCTCCTCCTCTTTTCCTCCTTGTCCAACTTCAAGATTAACTTTTCCAAATCGGAGGCACTTAATGTCTCCCTTCCAGCGGACGTGGTGTCCTCCATCCGACCTTCATTTTGCTTCCGCTGGGCCTCCGAATCCATCAAGTACCTGGGTATTATACTTTCTACTTCCCTCCAGGACTTATACACTCTCAATTACTCACCTCTTTTAGCCCAGATCCAATCCTGCTGCTCAGACTTCAGCAAAGGGACATTTACGTGGTTTGGCAGATGCGCCATCTTTAAGATGACGCTGCTGCCAAAGTTGCTGTATGTCTTCCAATGCCTGCTGATCAGAGTCCCCAAGTCCTTTTTTAGAGCTGTGACGTCCATTCAGCTGAAATTCATTTGGGGAGCAAAACCTGCCCGTCTAAGAAGGACAATCTTGTGCAGACGAAAGGAACAGGGAGGAGTGTCCTTGCCAGACCTTTACACATACTACCAAGCCGCCCTCCTGACCCGAGTGATTGACTGGACTAGACAGACACGGACGAAACCTTGGGTAGCTGTAGAACAGGCTGTGACGGACATCCCCCTATGTTGTGCTCCGTGGCTGTCTGGGGCGGCGTGTAGCGCCCTTCAGACACATCCCACGATTGGTCCGACGCTTAAGGTATGCGGAAATCCTATTGTTCGTGACAGGCTCCTGCCACGGAACTCCCTGATGACGCCGGTTATCGGTAACCCGGAGTTCGTGCCGAGCCTTTCGGACCCGGTCTTCATGAAATGGATATCCCTAAAGGTTTTTAGGGTAAAACATTTCTCCTCTGGCGCCTCCTGGCTCACAGTGGAGGCGTTGGGGTCCACTCCTGACCTCCCGCCCCTCGGGATGTGGAGGACTATGCAGCTTACCCATTTTGTTAGATCCCTCCCACCGCCATCCCAATTCTCCAGCACAATGACTTACTTTGAGACCCTCCGTGACGGCCCCGACACGCTACGACATTCTCTGTCCCTGATCTACTCCGACTTGGTGTCCCCGCCTGACCAGCCCCCCCCCCCCTTCCTCGAAAAATGGGAGGAGGACTGACCCCTGCCCAAAAAACCAATATCCTGACGCTCGCACACAAGAGCTCCGTGAGCTCACGTCTCCAGGAGGCGGGGTATAAAATCCTAACATGCTGGTACCAGGTCCCGGTGAAGTTACATGCGATCTGGCTTGAGTCTGACCCGCTCTGTTGGAGGTGTCGGGACTCTCAGGGGACGTTCCTGCACATCTTTTGGTCCTGCCCCCTACTTTCTACCTTCTGGGACCAGGTGAAGGACGCGTCACAACGAGTGACGGGGCTCTCAGTGGACTTCACCCCTGCTCTCTTCCTTCTACATCACAGCGAGATGGCAATGCAGACATACAGGCGATCTCTACTGCGCTTCCTGGTAATGGCCGCCAGGGCGTGCATACCTTTGTACTGGAAACGCTCGATCCCTCCCCCTGTGTCGCTGTGGGTAAACAAAGTCAATGAGTTAATGAGGATGGAAGATCTGACATCCTCGCTGCACAACTCCAACTCCCGTTTTACGCGGACGTGGTTCGCCTGGATGGAATTTCAGTATACCCCCGAATATGCCTCTCTCCTGGCTGGAGACGCTGCCTCCCCGCCAGTGTAGGGGACGACGTAGACCGCCTTGGGAGCTGCCATCTGGGCCCTGCCCCACCCCTTCTGCCCCCTTCCCTCTCTCCCTCTTTTATATCTTCTCTATTCTAGTTCTCTCCCACTGTCCTGTGGGCATTTCTTGGCCCCGGGATCCTATCCTTTATATGTTGGAAAAGCAGCGGGCCCGGGTGTGGTTCCATCCTTGAAGTGGTTTGTCCATTATCCTTTTCATGTGTACTGTTGATCTTGATTACATAATTGCACAATACCCTGTTCTCTACTCAGCTGCATTACGAATGTGTTCCGTAGGTTCACATTATGAAACTAACTTCGTGTCATCCTTCCGGGGTGCGACCGCACCTCTGGCTTCCGTCTGCAGAAAATATGTTGTGGCAGATGTTACTGTATTTTCTTGTACTTTATTGTATCTTTATTTTATTCTCCATTCTTTGTCGCTATTATGTGTTTCTTTTGTGTTACATAAATAAAGAATTTATAAAAAAAAAAAAAAAGAAAGAAATATAGATAAAGAATCTCTATCTTTAATATAGTTAAGGAACTCTGAGTACTCCTAGGGTGCCCTTTGCCTCCGCCGTCTGATACCAAACAGTATTACAAAAGTGTTTCATAACAGCTTCCCTCTCTTCCTGCGACATAACCTTTATGAGAAAAAATTTGTGGAAACATTTTTGTTGCGGATTGCATCCAGAATTTCCCAATGAAGAGTTTCTTTAAGCGAGGTTGTTAGCTCAGAAATAGTGGGAAGTGTGTCAGAGATCCAGTGGTTTATTAAGCCTTTTAAGGCCAATAATAGAGTAAGATAAGAGTAATAAGATACATTTTGAGGCTATAGGTTTTTCAGAAGGATTTCCATCCCCGGCCACCACAACATGAAAAACATAACTGAGTAGAGTTAGAGGTATGGATTAATTCCATGTATTCTGAATAAAGGTTTGTACTAATTGCCAGTATGTCTGAATTTGAGTAGAAGACTAAACACAGTGTAATAAATCTGCACTAGGTTCTTTACATTTTGGACAATATGTCAAAAAATCATCTGACATGGTGGAGTAAGAAAAGTTTATAAGGCTGGGTTCACACTACGTATATTTCAGTCAGTATATTTCAGTCAGTATTGCAACCAAAACCAGGAGTGGATTAAAAACACAGAAAGGATCTGTTCACACAATGTTGAAATTGAGTGGATGGCCGCCATTTAATGGCAAATATTTGCTGTTATTTACTGTTATATGGCAGTCATCCACTCAATTTCAACATTGTGTGAACAGATCCTTTCTGTGTTTTTAATCCACTCCTGGTTTTGGTTGCAATATGAGGACCACAATACTGACTGAAATATACGTAGTGTGAACCCAGCCTAAGGCTATGTTCACACTGCGTATGAGTCCGGCCGTAGTTCGTACGCCGCCGTACATGTGCGGCTGAAACTACGGGCGTGGGAAAAATCGACATACGGCCGGATGCGTACGAACCGCGAACATACGCCCGTAGTACAGTTATGCTTCCTTAGCTTGTTTCGTAGCTATCTGAAACAGGTCAATTACTTGGAAATCTTCGCCCAGCCCCGTAAACCACAAAGAACCTTTTGGATCAAAAAATCAAGTTCAATTTGGCTGAAATAAGTACTCCGTACTGGACCGCACTGAAATCCACGGCCGTGAGTTTCAACATTTCCGTCAAACAATGGTCTTGTTCATTTTTCACGGCGCCGTATACGATCCGGCCGTAAGCTCATACGTAGTGTGCATTGTGCGGGCGTATATCGTATACTTTCAAGCGAACGCATCAATCTCAAAACTATGTGCGTGTGAACATAGCCTAAAAGCGAAAATTGCCTTATGGAGTAGCCGGAAGTGGATTTCCCTCAATTTCACACTGGGAGTGGCTGCAATAACATATCGGATGCTGTTTAGCAATTTTTGTTCCAAATTATCTGTTTGTATTGCTGCAGACCATTTCCGGAGAAAAGGGGGAGGAGATTTGTGTAAGGAATCAACACATATCCAATGGTATATTTGTGAAAGAGATAAGGTGGGAGAAGAATTGGAGCATAGAAAATCAAAACCATTAGTTTTTTCTGCCGTCACACAAGATTTAACTCTATTACTAGCAAAATAACACAGTTGTTCAAATAAAACCTGATGATGGGGAGGGATATCATACATGTCTCTAAATTTCTCCAAAGATAACAACGCTCCCTTACCTGAGTCCAGTAAGTTACTTAACCCCTTAAGGACCAGGCCTAAAATGGACTTAAAGTGACACTTTCACCTCCTTTGTGCATTCTGACATCTCTACACAGATGTAAATGGTAAATTTAGTGGTTTTCATACCTTATTTCCTATCATACGTCATGGTGCTTGTTCAAGTAAAAAGTCATCTTTTATCAACTGTAGATAGTGTTAAGTGGGCGTGGCCATGCGGCATTAGCACCAATTAATCCCGCCCACAATGCCCCTTTACGTCGGCCAACCAATGGGCGTCAAGGGGCCAACAGTTATGGGCGGGGCTAATTGGTGCTAATGCCGCGAGGCCACGCCCACTTAACCTCTTAAGGACCCATGACGTACCGGCACGTCATGGATCACTGTCACTTAAGGACCCATGACGTACCGGTACGTCAGCCCTTTAAACGGGCGCCGCGGCCGGCCGGGTCCCGATCGGGGGAGATAGCCTGCTATAATACATAGCAGGCCATCTCTCCCTGTCGGCATGGAGGGTTGTTAACCCCCCCCATGCCGACGATCGCCGCTATTGGCTGATAAGCCCATAGCGGCGATCGGAACCTTTCCGGGCCATCGGTGGCCCGATGACCCGGAAAAAAATGGCGGTCGGTGCTGTCCGAGGACGGCACCGACCGCCATTACTGTAAAAAGTAATGGTGGTCACGGTACCACCGTCCCGATCGCCGTGAACGGCCGGCCAGCCGGCCGGCCGTTCACGGCAAACAAAGTCCCCACAAGTAATAAATACCTGCTCCGGACCCCTCAGCTAGGTAGCTGAGGGGTCCGGAGCAGGTATTTGTACATTACTCACCTGTCCCGGGGTCCTGATCGGCGTCTTCCGGGTTCCCGGCGTCCTCTTCATCTTGTCGGGACTTCGGCTTCTTCCGTGAGTCCCGATCGGCTTTTTCCGGCTCCAGCGTCGTCTTCTTTCGTATTTTTCCGGCTCCAGCGTCGTCTATTTTCGGATCTTGCGCTCTGCTGCCCCCTAGCGGCTGATAAGTGTAATACACGTATCAGCCACTACAGGGATGTTCAGAATGTAGTAAAAAAAAATTTTTTTTTCCCAATTTTTTTTTTTTCTATTTTCCGCACCCTATCGCCGCTGAGTGTTGATCAGCATCGCACGAAAGTGCGCTGCTAATCAGCAACTCCTCCTTTTTGGCGTAGGGTGGTTTTTTTTTTATATCCTACTGCCACAGTCTGCTGATAAGTGCCGAACATAAGTGCGGCATTCATCAGCAACACCATTTTTGGCGTAGGTTTTTTTTGTATACTTACTGTAAAAAACACGTAAAAAAACACTACATTACACCACACTACATTGAATAAAGTTTTACACTACACCACTACATACCCCATATACCAATCCCTATATAAAAGTGGCCCCCAGGGTGTTTTCGGTGTCGGACGCATACATTATTATTGCCTCCGACACTGAAACAGCCAGTGAGGATGAATGGGGGGGATCCTTCTTTCCTCCATTCATCCTCATCCTCCTCATCATCCAGTGACGTGTCTGGGAGTAGCGTAGCGTACGCTGCCCCCCAGACACGTCTTTTCCGCCAGTACCGTCCCAATAAGAGATGACGGTATGGCGTGAAATTCTACAAACTCTGTGAGAGTACCTCAGGGTACACTTACAGATTTAGGGTACGTGCACACTGCGGAATGGCGAAGTATAACTCTTCGTGCATTCCGCAGCTGGCACCCGCCGGCGGACTGATGCAGGGGCGCGTCTCCGCCCGTGTCATAGACTCTATCCTATGCATGGGCGGATTCCATCATCCGTCATTCCATCAACACGTTGGACGCAGAGCGGAATCCGCCCGTGCATAGAATGGAGTCTACGACACGGACGGAGACGTGCGCCTGCATCAGTCCGCCGGCGGGTGCCAACTGCGGAATGCACAAAGGGTTATCCTTCGCCATTCCGCAGTGTGCACGTACCCTTAGAGTGTATGAAGGAAGGGACACTCGAATCCAGCCCCCAGATGCCCACTCCCCCCCTTATCCTCGGAGTTAGTGGGGACATCGTCCGGGAACTGATCTTCCCACTGCTGGATAAAGGTCACCACCTGTACGGGGATAACTTTTATACCAGCACCCCCTCTTCCGGTCCCTCGCTGCCCGAGCTACTATAGCTTGCGGCACGATCCGAACATATCAGAAGTAGTAATAGAGCCCTAATATTTAGCAGCCATGGAGCGGACCCAGCGCTTCTGGATATGAAGGACCCCGGATCGCACCAGGACAACATTTTCCAGGTGACGTCCCCCACACTGGAGAAAGGGAGACCCCAGAAGAAGTGCAGAGTGTGGGGTAATAGGGGGATCAGGAAGGATGCCATTTTCCAGTGTGACACCTGTCCTGATCACCCCGGCCTCTGTATACTGGATCGCTCCAAGGCGCACCACACGTCACTGGGGTTCTACATTATCTAAATTCTGTCCCTTATTCCTATTTCAGGGGTCACGTTGATCCAGGGATTATTCTGATCGCCAATATGGAGTCGGGAAGGAATTTTTCCCCTGTGATGAGGCTACTGTCGTCTGCCTCACGAGGGGTTTTTGCCTTCCTCTGGATCAACACAGGTTGAGTTTGATGGACACCTGTCATTTTCCAACCTTATAAACTAATAATTGCCCTAATACCCCCAAAATAAATTAGAATTGTCCCTTTTCCCCAGCTAAATAGGTGTGGCCGCCATTCCCATTAGAGGATGCCATGATGCAATTACAAAGCCTCTGTGCGGCCAGGACAGTAGAAACCCCCCACAAGTGACCCCATTCTGGAAACTACACCCCATAAGGAATCTAACAAGTGGGGCAGCGGGTATATGGCCCCCTGGTGACGGCCACATTTGGGACGTGAAAATGAAAAAAATGGTATTTTTTATTTTCACGGCACATGTTCTACACATGTGCCCATCACTAGTGGGGTCCATATGCTCACTGCACCCCTTGTTAGATTCCTTATGGGGTGTAGTTTCCAGAATTGGGTCACTTGTGGGGGGTTTCTACTGTTCTGGCAGCACAGGAGCTTTGTAATTGCGACATGGCCTCCATCCCCCATTCCAGCCTCTAAATGGCGCTCTGTCCTTTTGGTGACTTGCCCTGTGCCCATATGGCAAATTATGTCCACATGTGGGGTATTTTCGTACTCAGGGGAAACTACCCTACACGTTTTGTGTTCATTTTCTTTTTTAACCCCTTGTGGAAATGGAAAAAAATCAAGGCTAGACCAACATTTAAGTGTAATTTTTTTTAAATTTTTACTCTAAATCATTGATCTTGTCTTGATTTTTTCATTTTCACAAGGGGTTAAAAGATAAAAAAAAACACAATGTGTAGAGCAATTTCCCCTGAGTACGGAAATACCCCACATGTGGACATAAAGCGCCATGCGGGTGCAGGGTAAGCCTCCAAAGGGAAGGTGCGCCATTTGGTTTTTGAAGGCTGGATTTGGATGGAATGGATTTCGAGGGGCCATGTTGCATTCAAAAGGCCCCTGTGTTGCCAAGACAGTTAAACCCCCCACAAGTGACCCTATTATGGAAACTACACCCCTCAAGGAATGTAACAAGGGGTGTAGTCAGCATATGGACCCCACTGGTGACGGGCACAAATGTGGAACAATGTGGCGTGAAAATGAAATATTAAATTTTTTACACTATAATGTTGGTCTAGTCTTGAATTTATCATTTTCACAAGGGGTTAAAAGAGAAAAAAAAACACAAAATGTGTAGAGCAATTTCCCCCGAGTCCGTAAATACCCCACATGTGGACATAAAGCGCCATGTGGGTGCAGGGCAAGCCTCCCAAGGGAAGGAGCGCCATTTGGATTTTAGAGGTTGGATTTGGCTAGAATGGATGATGAACGCCATGTCGCATTTACAGAGCCCTTGTGCTGCCAAAACACTGTAAACCCCCCACAAGTGACCCCATTCTGGAAACTACACCCCTCAAGGAATCTAACAAGGGGTGCAGTGAGGATATGGACCCCTGGATGACGGGCACATTTGTGCCATGAAAGTGAAAAAATGAAAATTTTCACTTTCACGTCACATTTTTCCACATTTGTGCCCGTCACCAGTGGGGTCCATATGCTCACTGCACCCCTTGTTAGATTCCTTGAGGGGTGTAGTTTCCAGAATGGGGTCACTTGTGGGGGGTTTCCAGTGTCTTGGCAGCACGAGGGCTCTGTAAATGCGACATGGCCCTTGAAATCCATTCCAGTGAAATCCAGCTTCCAAAAGCCAATTGGCGCTCCTTCCCTTTGGAGGCTCGTCCTGCGCCCGCTTGGCACTTTATGTCCACATGTGGGGTATTTCCGTACTCGGGAGAAACTGCTCTACATGTTTTGTGTTTTTTTTCCCTTTTATCCCTTTGTGAAAATGAAAAATTGAAGGCTAGAACAACATTTTAGTGTAAAAAATACTTTAGTCTTTTTTCAAGCCATATTGTTTGGAAAATCTGTGAAGCACCTGTGGGGTCCAGATGCTCACCGCACCCCTTGTTACATTCCTTGAGGGGTGTAGTTTTCTAAATGGTGTCCCTTTAGGGGTGTTTTTTAGGTTTTGGCACCCCAGAGCCTTTGCCAACCTGAAGTGGTACAGTCAGAAACGACCAAATATAACGGAGGCATTGAAATTCACTAGGCGCTCCCTTATATCTGAGGCTTGTGGTTGCGTCAAATAGCGCAATAGGGCCACATATGGGGTATTTCTATAAACTGCAGAAATGGGGCAATCAATATTGGGGTGCATTTCTCTGGTAATAGGTTTATAATTATGAAAAATATTGGATTACAATAAAATCTCTGCACAGAAAATTAAAATTTTCAAATTTCTTACACACTTAGCTTTTATTTCTGTGACTCCCCTAAAGGGTTAAAAAACGTTCTGGATGTGCTTTTGCAGAGTTTAGGGGGTGCAGTTTCTGAAATGGGGTGCTTCGTGAGGCTTTCTAACACACAGTCCCCTCAAATACACTTTAAACCTGAACAGTTCCCTAAAAATATCTGATTTTGAAATTTTACTGAAAATTTGGAAATTTGCTGCTAATGTTTTAAGCTTCCTATTGTCTAAAAATAATGAAATATAGTTTAATAAATGCCGCCAACATAAAGTAGACATGTTGCTAATGCTATTTAATATATAATTTATGTGGTATAACCATTTTCTGTATAAGCAGAAAAGTTTTAAAGTTGGAAAAATGCATTTTTTCACAATTTTTCACGCTATTTTGGTTTTTTTCATAAAGATTCGTTATAAGTATCGACTCCAATTTACAAGAAATGTGAAGTACAATATGTCACGAGAAAACAATCTCAGAATCAGCCGGATAGGTAAAAGCATCCCGAAGTTATTAATGAATAAAATGACACTGGTCAAATTCATAAAATTTGCTCCGGTCCTTAAGGCCATTTCAGGCCCGGTCCTTAAGGGGTTAATACAATCTGCAGTTGATAAAAGGACACTTTTTACTTGAACAAGCACCATGACGTATGATATGAAATAAGGTATGAAAAACGCAAAATTTACCCTTTACACCTGTGTAGAGATGTCAGAATGCACAAAGGGAAAAATTTTCTGTGCAGAGATTTTATTGTAATCCAATATCTTTCATAATTATAAACCTATTACCAATGACCCCAATGACCCCAAGAAATGGACCCCAATATTTATTGCCCCGTTTCTGCAGTTTATAGAAATACCCCATATATGGCCCTATTGCGCTATTTGACGCAACCACAAGCCTCAGATATAAAGGAGCGCCTAGTGAATTTCAATGGCGCCGTTATAGTTGGTCATTTTTGACTGTACCACTTCAGCTACATCTGTATTGCAATTCAGCTCTGCTACTGTATATCTGTGTTGAATTTTGGCTCTGCTACATCACTGTGCTTAAGAGTTCATTTAAACCCTTAAGCACAGAGTTATCTGACAGATTTTAGAAGCCAAAGCCAAAAATGGATTTGAAAGTGGAGAAATCGTAGTCTTTCCTTTATGACCTGTTTTTTTTTTTTGTTTATAGTATAGTCTGTTCCTGGCTTTGGCTTCCATGACCTGTCAGATAAATCTCTCTGTATAAAGGCCCCCTTAGATAGCCAAATTCAGCAGCACAATGTCCCTAACCTATTGCTCTTTAAAACAAATTGATTCGATTTGGAGATTAGATTACTACACCCACCATGCATTAAAATATAATGGATGTTGGGGGTTGTAATTGATTTGTCATGTGAGCCTAAATGTGTGAACAGGCAAACGTCCCTCCTCTGGTGGGCCAGTATAACTTTTGACTAGTGTAGGTACACTATAAATAAATACAACTGCACTGTAGGAACATAGCTTTAGGCTTCTAACACAAAGCTGTGTGCACCATATGATACATAGCCTGACATATAGCCTGTGTGCAGCCTATGGTATATATAGCCTTTGTGCAGCTATATATGCCATGATCCTTAGGGTACGTTCACATGTACCATATCCGCTATAGATTATACACAGCCTTTAAAGGGGTTGTCCAGCAAAAAAAAAATTTCTTTCAAATCAACTGGTTTCAGAAAGTTAAATAGATTTGTAATTTACTTCTATTTAAAAATCTCAAGTCTTTCCATACTTATTAGCTACTATATATCCTGCATGAAGTGTTGTTTGTTTACATTCAGAAACATTGCTCTCTACTGACATCTCTGGCGGAGTCAGGAACTGTCCAGAGCAGCAGCAAGTCCCCATAGAAAACCTCTCCTGGGGGGGTGTGGCCTAACTGGCAAGGAGAAAGGACGTGCTGTGTGGAGCTCCTCACATATATTGATAAATATACTTCCCCAGGACTCCTAAAACTGCCTAAACATACACAGGGGCATACCACAAACTACTCTGTCAGCTGTGGAGCGCTGCCAGACTCAGATGAAGTTCTTCCTGACTGGTGAGAGGGGAGAAAGATCACCTCCAGGAACCCAGAAAGCAAGTGACTGGTAAGATCAGCAACTAACAGAGCACTGTATAGTGCCTGACTGACCTATACTGCCAACTCTAAGTCACACTGGCACTAATCCCCCTGCCACATATATCCATCACAGAACAGTGAGCACACTTACTGCTGAAGCTGCTACTTTCCATGTGCTGCAGACTGAGGGCGGCCATCTTCTTTTTCTGATACCCACAGGACCAGAGCAAAATAAGACCTGTCTGCACTATAATTAGTGTCTGCAAGGATATCAAGTGGACACCTATGCACATATATACCCTCTCTGCCCTCTCATAACAGCTCCCAGAACATAAAATAAGCAAATTAATAAATACTGTACTGTACAACAATACTATACTAGAAATTATATACATCGCCACCTGCTGGATAAAAGTGGTACTGCTTCCCACAACAGCTTTTGAAATATAGTGCAATATAGTACAATTTGACATTGATATTCCTAGACAACAGCACCATCTTAAAGTATATTGACTCACGTCCTTCCTCCTAAATACTCCTCAGACTATTAACCAAGAGTGAATACTCTAATTTTTACGGGATCTCCTATAGAAATCCTACCTTTATCATCTACAATCTCAACCAATTTTTAAATCATTTCTGACCTAATGACCTACTATTAAAATAGTGACTTACTCGCGAACCTATCTTACCCATACTGCATTCATCAAAATTTGATGGGACAAATTGGAAATCAGAAAGCTTTTACCAACAAGCCAAAAACCAATACCTGCAAGAAACTATGGATAAATCTAACAAAAAGAAAAATGGTACCGCAAAAGATGCCAAAACAGTTACTCAAAAAACAGTGATAACAGACGAAAACGAAAACAGCACAGGTGCCTGGGACAGTGAAGATGAAAAAGCGTCATCTTCAAGCGAAGTTACTTATGCTAAAAGTTTTCTGAAACAGCTATTACAAAAAACAATAACACCTGTTATGACTGAGCTGGCAGACATTAAACAAGATATACGCCATATTGGAAATAGAGTCGAAACCCTGGAAACCACACAGGCTTCGATACTAGAATACAACGCAGCCTCTTCCAAATGCTTTGCTGAGCAACAAAATCATCTAAATCGATTATATAGATTGTTAGAAGACCAAGAAAACAGAGGACGACGCAACAACTTACGCTTCAGAGGCATTCCGGAAAGTGTTGCCCCTGAAGCTATTCCGAAGGCTATACAAGAAATATGCAACTCTATTCTGGAACAAGACTTATCAACTACAATCACTATAGAAAGAGCTCACAGAGCACTACGTCCCCGACCAAAACCAGCTGAGCCCCCAAGAGATATAATTTGTCGGTTTCTGAATTTTCAAGATAAAGACCAAATTCTACAAAAAGCCAGAGAATTGGACTCTATCCAATACGAAAGCTCAAATGTTACTATCTTTCAGGACTTGGCTCCAAGTACCCTACTCAAAAGGAGGAAACTTAAACCTTTAACTGATTGGCTTAGAAACAAAAAAATCCCTTTTCGTTGGACATTCCCGTTTGGAATTTCATTTGTGTATGAAGGCAGAGGAATCGTAATTAATGACTATGCAGATCTGGAAGAAAAATGTTCTAACATGGACATCCCAATCTCTGAGATAGAAAATTGGGACACAGTACAAAATCCTTTCTCTTTGCCAACGGTTGAATCTTCTTCAACATGGGAGCAAACTACACCAAGACAACGCAAAAAGAAACGTAACAATCGAGCCACCCCTGGGAAGAGTACTCGAGACCCACCTTGAACTTTAGTTCCTTCCCCTATTCTAAAGTACTACTTTCTACATGTTGGGTTGTAAATTAAGTATTTGCAATATTTCCAGTTTTATATGTGTTTGTATCTGTTAATTACTACCCTTACATTGGAACCAGAATGTTTTTCCTCTTACTCGAGCTATTTAGGCTCGCGGGTATACTTACTTATGGTTTATATTGACCATAATATGTCTAATATGGATGTACCTAAACTTCTATTCTATATTTTACAGTTCTTCTTTTTACCGTTTAAAGTTAATACTAAGGTTACTGATTTACATGTTTGTGTAAAGGAATACACTACTTTATATACTATTCCGATATATTGGGAAATAAATCATTTTTCTGTTTTTCATCAAAAATCTAAACTATGGATACATTTACATTAATAACATACAATGTTAAGGGACTAAATTCTCCACCAAAAAGACGCCAAATTTTCTCCTACTTAAAAAAAGAAAAGGGCGATATCTTATATTTACAAGAAACACATTTTAAGAAAGACCGTTTCCCTGACCTATCCCGTTCAATTTTCCCAACGTGGTATCACTCCGGGTCTGAGTCTTCAGCCTCTGGAGGAGTCAGCATAGGGTTCCATAAAAAATTCCCTTTTAATTACCATAGCCAACTTTCTGACCCAAAAGGCCGCTATATTTTTATCAAGGGTAATATAGGGGACCAAACTTATACCTTTGCTAATCTATATGCACCAAATTATGGTCAGGTAAACTGGCTGATTGATTGCCTTAACCTTTTGATTTCTTTTCAAGAAGGCTGGCTCATCTTGGGAGGTGACCTAAACCTGACCCTGGAGCCCCTAGAAGACTCCTCCACTGGTAAGTCAGCTCTTTCATATAAGGCACTAAAATGCCTTAAAAACAAACTTCAGTCCAATCACTTGGTGGACCTCTGGAGATGTTTTCACCCACAGCAGAAAGACTACACTTTCTACTCCTCTCCACGTAGTTCCTACCAACGATTGGACTATATATTTACCCTTAAAACACATATTCAATACTGCGTAGATACACATATAGGTCCTATATTGTTATCAGACCATGCTCCTGTCTTTACAAAATTCGTATACCCGAATTCACAAAAGAAGACACCTAAATGGAGACTAGACGAAACCATTCTGAGTCAGGAGAACCATAAAAAGCAAATACAACAACAATTACAATCATTCTTTGAAATTAACGACACATCTGAAATTTCTGAACAAGTATTGTGGGATACCCACAAAGCTTACATCAGAGGCTGCTTTATCAGTCTTAATTCCCATATACGTAAAAAAAGAGAAGAAAAGACACAACAGATACTTCAACAAATTCAACAATTAGAAAAACAACATAAACAATCATTAGCTATTCAGACTTTTTCTGAACTGAACCTGCTTCGTTCAGAACTGAAAAATCATCTCAACTCTCTATCAGCCAAATTTTATACGCGGACACAACAGAAGATTTATGCACATGGTAACAAACCCACAAAGTATATGATGACCTATTTAAAACGCCGAAACATGAATAATTATGTTCACACTCTTAAAACATCAAATGGAACATCAATATATACTTCAGGAAAAATAGCAGAACAATTCAGATCTTTCTATTCTTCTCTCTATAATTTAAATAAAAACCTACCAATTTCTCCTGATATTGCAACCTTATCTGATTCCTTTCTCCAAAACTTAAATCTCCCCACATTAAGCTCAGACCAACAAGATGTATTGTCTAAACCTATTACTACTCAAGAACTGGAATGGGCAATACAGCACTCCCCTAATGGGAAAAGCCCAGGCCCAGACGGCCTTCCAATCCAATATTATTCTGTATATAAACCAATACTGATCCCATACCTACTACCTTTATTTAATAAAACTCTCCAAGATAAACCGTTATCCGCATCCATGACTCATGCTCACATTTCACTTATACCTAAAGATGGGAAAGACTTAACAAATTGCGGAAATTACAGACCAATATCTCTTTTAAATATTGATCTGAAATTGTTAGCTAAAATACTAGCAGAACGCCTAAAGAATATCCTTCCCCAACTCATACACCAAGACCAAGTCGGTTTTGTAAAAGGAAGAGAAGGCAAAGATAACACTACCAGAGTATTAGATATACTACATTATGTTAACCATAAATCCATTCCACTCACTCTTCTAGGGACAGACGCGGAGAAGGCTTTTGACAGAATAAATTGGACATTTATGTCTAAAGTCCTAGAAAAATTTCACTTTCCCTCCAAATTTTGCTCTGCTGTCTTCTCTATGTATGCTACTTCCACTGCGTCTATATCAGTCAATGGGACCTTCTCCGCGTCTTTCCCTATCACAAATGGTACTCGCCAAGGGTGTCCATTATCCCCTATGCTATTTGCCTTGGTAATGGAACCCTTTCTTCAGGCCCTTCGCCAAGACACACAAATTAAAGGTGTCACACTGGGTGGTAGGGAGCACCTAGTTGCTGCATATGCAGATGATCTCTTATTACTGATTTCTGAGCCAGAAACGTCATTACCACGTGTACATTCTTTACTGGAACAATTTGGTAATATATCAAATTTTAAAATTAACGCTATAAAATCCCAAATACTAGCATTTAATATCCCCACTCCCTTAAAATTACATTTATCTTCCTCCCTACCTTATAGCTGGACTAACACACCGATTACTTTTCTGGGAGTTAAAATTAGTACTGACTTATCTAAACTTTATTCTCTAAACTTCCTACCACTACTTTCTAACATTATAAAACAATTAGAAAAATTTGATATACCAATAATTTCTTGGTTCGGCAGAAAAAGCATTGTTATGTCATTAATAATTCCCAAAATAACTTACCTAATGCAGGTTCTCCCCATACCCATCCCTAATTTATTTTTTGCTTCAATCAGGAAGACGATAAATAAATTCATCTGGTCTAATAAGCATCCGAGAATAGCAAATCGCATCCTCATACGTCCAAAACAATGGGGTGGCATCGGCTTACCAGACCCCGAGACTTATTCAAGAGCAATTTTACTTTCCAGAATAATAGACTGGATACGCGTCCCTTCACATAAAACCTGGATCTCTATAGAGGAAGAGCTGGCAATAAAGCCTCTGCGCTCATTACTTTTTTCCTCTCCCACAATAGCACATAGATCAAAATATATAACCCCCTTTATCACCTCTACACTCAGGGCTTGGGACTGGTTCAACAAGAAGCACGCTGCAAACACTTACCCTTCCTCCTTGATGCAAGTTAGAGACATTATTAGCATAGCCCATAAATCTTTGCAAAACAGTACCCCTATACATATCTGTAACTCACAAACACTTCTCTCCACCCTTATTGATAGAGATGGATGTCCCTTAGGCAATGAGGAGTTATCCTCTTCTCTCAAAATTTCCTCCTACCATACTATCCTGTTATCATATATCCGCTCACATTTACTAAATATTTGCAAACACCCTAAATTCCACAAGCCCCCTACTTGGTTCGAGGAAATTTTGACACAAGTCAACTATCCAACCAAAACCATTTCCCTTCTTTATAAAAAATTGATTCTTCCTCATCCTACGACTGCTCCCCCATTCATACAGCTTTGGGAGAAAGATCTGAATAAAACCTTCACTAAAGATGAAATTCAGTCAGTATTCCTAGCACCCTACAAGTCCTCCAGATGCGTAAAAGCACAAGAAAACGGATATAAAATTATATCCAGATGGTATATTACACCAGAAGTGTCTGCCCATTATAACTCACAGAAAGATGCAACTTGTTGGCGCTGCAAATCAGCCCATGGCTCCTTCTTACACATATGGTGGACTTGTCCAATAATATACAAATGGTGGAACACTATCTTTGATAAATGCAATCTTATATGCAAAACCAAAATAACAATCTCCCCAGAATGTGCCCTACTCCTTATATTCCCACCAAACTTGAAAGGCGCCCAAATGTTACTTTTTAGACACCTTCTGTCAGCTGCCCGTCTATTAGTACCTACTATGTGGATTTCTACGGAAGTGCCTTCCCTAAACACATGGCTCTTAAAGGTCGACCAAATGTTCCGACTAGAAGAATTATCTCATTGGGAATCCAACACCCGATACAAATTCATGAATATTTGGTCGCCTTGGATCTCTTACCGAGAATCTATACTCCCAAAGTTACCTTAATCATACTGATCTCTAAATCTTCATTTCCCGACTTAATCCATATATTGGCCCAATATATAATAAAATATTACACTGATATTCACAAAACATATACCGATCTGTTCTGTATTCCTTTCCATTACCTGTTCTGTTTGTCATTTATAAAATGTGTTATTTATCCTTTCTACTAAGGATTTTCATATAGTTCTTTTATCCCCCCCCCCCCTGTACAACACTGTTTTTTTTTATGTACGAAAATATTGTGTGACGTGACATGCTCTATTCTTCTTACTATGTCATCACTTGTCTTCTTATGTTACAATCTCCATGTAATTTTTCTTGATTAGATGTACACTATTCTTAATGTACCGAATTAATGCTTGTACAGTTATAACATAAAAAACCTTTAATAAAATATCTTAAAAAAAAAAAAAAAAAAAAAAAGAAAACCTCTCCTGCTCAGGACAGTTCCTGACTCCGCCAGAGATGTCAGCAGAGAGCACTGTTTCTGAATGTAAACAAACAACACTTCCTGCAGGATATATAGTAGCTAATAAGTATGGGAAGACTTGAGATTTTTAAATAGAAGTAAATTACAAATCTATTTAACTTTCTGATACCAGTTGATTTGAAAGAAAACATTTTTTAGCTGGACAACCCCTTTAAGTACTTTCTGGGCGCTTTTTACTGCTTCAGGTAGTGTTCATGGTTGGGAACTGAAGATGGGACCTAGACTTGCAAGTCCAGGTTCTGCCTGCAATTCACAACTGCATATGCTAGCTGTGGTGGCTAACACAGTGGGCAAAAGCACACATAAAGTCATTAAGTGCTGTGTTTTCGCATTGAATTAAGTAGGAACACACCCCGATGCTCACCCCTCTCCCATCCTGTCTCTAGGGCCTGGCTTCTTCTGGACTGCAGCCTCTAGGGACCATCACATGCATAACAGAGACAGATGCTGAGCCTTACAGCCAGGAGTGAGGAAGGGTAGATGCTATGTCCCCTACAGTAAGTAGCCATCAGTATAGATTGCTGTATGGTTTACTTTTGGGGGAAGAAAATGGGGGAGGCCCCAACAAAATTGTTGCCCAGGGCCTCCACCAACCTTAATCCGGCCCTGCCCCCAGTTAATGTTACCCCTCTGGAAACTGGTGGCAAGCCCCCACCATTAATAGCAGCCGCACCCCTGTCAAGCCCCCCCCCCATAGCTGGTTAGCCTCCCCCTCCATTATATGAATGTTGTATAATTACATGATTGCTGAAATAGTAATAAAAATAAAAGATTTCCTATACTCACCTAGTGACCTGGCTGGCTCCAGCACAGCTCCTCTTCTCTCCACTGTAAGGCTGGGTTTACACTATGTATATTTGAGGCAGTATTTGGTCCTCATGTCAGGTCCTCATAGCAACCAAAACCAGGAGTGGATTGAAAACACAAAAAAGGATCTGTTCACATAATGTTGTAATTGAGTGGATGGCCGCCATATAACGGTAAATAACTTCCATTATTTCAATACAACAGCCGTTGTTTTAAAATAACAGCACATATTTGCCATTAAATGATGGCCATCCACTCAATTACAACATTATGTGAACAGATCCTTTCTGTGTTTTCAATCCACTCCTTGTTTTGGTTGCTATACAGCCTCAAATATACAGCCTCAAATATACGTAGTGTGAACATAGCCTAAGTTAGCCTGTAACGTCCAGGGCCCGAATGGGACTTAAATCAGACCTGGCAATCAAACCCCAGCAGCCCACATATCCTCCCCCATATATCATGGATAGCTGTTTAAAATACGCACTGTAGCCAGGGCCGGCCTTTGGGGTGTGCGGTTACACAGGGCGCATCACTCCTGGCCAAGCTGGGGGGGGCACTTGGGCAGAAGAGACAGAGACAACTGCACATCTAGCTATAGAAATGTCTGCAGGAGCGCCGGCCCGGAACACTGTAGGAGTAGGGCGCAGGGGAAGCACAGCACCCAGGCTATGGAAGCGCCCGGGCAGAGAGAGGCAGCACTGCATACTTATCCTTGGTGCAGAAAGAAGCTGTTTGTCTGCAGGAGCGCCGTTAGAAAAGAGCAGGGTGCCGGGCGGCCAGCTGAGGAGCGATCGGAGCGGACAGACATACACAGCACGCATTATGTGACAGTGTCGTCATGTGTATGTCTGTCCGCCCCAATCGCTACTCCTGCTGGCCCCCCAGCACCCTGCTCTTTTCTAACGGTGCTCCTGCTGACAAACAGCAATACAGTTTGACAGAATGATGGCTAAATACCTTCATGGTGTTGTTTCCAGGGAAATAACAGACCACTACTGTGGTAAAACCATTCAAAATTGTTGGAATTATTACTTTGATGGCAAACCAAGTTGTTAACAACATTGTTACACGCTGCAAGAAGGCAAAGTATTACTCCATAATACTAGACTGCACTCCTGATTTGAGCCACAAAGAGAAAATATCATTCACCATTCGCTTCTTAACCCCTTCACGTCAGCCATCTGTATATATACGTTCCTATTGCACATGCCCCGTGCAGTAGGAATGTACATATACGTTCCTGACTGACAGGGGCTTTGTGATGAGAACGGGATCGCTGCAGGGACAGCGAACCCGCTCTCATCTGTGTACAGCACCGGAGATAATGAGGATCAGCTGCGATTCCGCAGCTGACCCCCATTAACCCCTTAGTGACCGCTGAAACGGCGGTCACTAATGGGCCGGTGCCGCCGCTGTATTTCATCTCCCCCCACCGTGAATCCATGGTGGGGGGAGATGAAATAAGTAAAAATCAGACCCCAGATCAGCCCCCTAGTGCCCCAGTCACTAACCCCCCCCCCCTCCCGCGGCGGCCATCGGATCCAAGATGGCCGCCGCGATCACTGTGAACAGACTAATGTCTGTTCACAGTGATCAAAAAAGAAAAATGAATGAAAGCCCCATGCTCTCCGCCACCGGAGGTAGCGGAGAGCATGGGGCAGTCATCGGGACCCCCCCTGTGGGGTCCTGGTACAAGCGATCAGCGGTATATACTATATACCGCTGATCGCTTGTGCCATGTGCCACCGGCACTTTTTATCCCCTGTCACCATGAATGATTGGTGACAGGGGATAAAAAGTGATGTCCCCCCACCCCCCAAGTCGCCCCCCACCCCCCCAGTCACCCCCGTCCCCGAGTCACCCTCCCCTTCCCCATATACTCACCTGCTCCTGGAGCTCCTTCCTCTTCCGTGTCCTGGCTGGTTATGAAGTGCGCATGCGCTCCACAACCAGCCAAGCTCTGAAAATTTTAAGTGACCAATTTGGTCTCTGTCACTGAACTATGATTACTGTGATAGAAAATATCACAGTAATCATAGTAATACAGTGAACATGAATGTATAAAGTACAAAAAGTGACAAAAATACAAAAAAATAAAAACACACACTTTTTATTATAGTAATAATTGCAGTTTACTCCCAAATTACCCCTAACCCCCCCCAGATTACCCGTAACCACCGCAGGTTGCCCGTAACCACCGCACGTTGCCCATAACCACCCCAGGTTGTCCGTAATCACGTCAGATTGCACGCAACCCCCCAGATTACCCGTAACCACCGCACGTTGCCCATAACCACCGCACGTTGCCCGTAACCACCGCACGTTGCCCGTAACCACCACACGTTGCCCGTAACCACCGCACGTTGCCAGTGACCCCCTCCAGATTGTCCGTAATCACCCCAGATTGCCTGTAACCACCCCAAATTACATGTAACCACCCCAGATTAGCTATAAGCACTTCACTCTATCCGTAACAATTCTAGATTGTCTGTAACCCCCCCAGGTTGCCCGTAACCACCCCAGGTTGCCCGTAATCATGCCAGATTACATGTAACCCCCCAGATTGCACGCAACCACCGCAGGTTGCCTCTGACCACCGCACCTTGCCTCTAACCACCGCACGTCGCCTCTGACCACCGCACGTCGCCTCTGACCACCGCACGTCGCCTCTGACCACCGCACGTCGCCTCTGACCACCGCACGTCGCCTTTGACCACCGCACGTCGCCTATGACCACCGCACGTCGCCTATGACCACCGCACGTCGCCTATGACCACCGCACGTCGCCTATGACCACCGCACCTTGCATCTGACCACCGCACCTTGCCTCTGAACACTGCACCTTGCCTCTAACCACCCCAAATTGCCAGTGACCCCCTCCAGATTGCCCGTAACCACGCCAGATTACAGGTACCCACCTCAGATTACCTATTAGCACTTCAGTTTATCCGTAACCACAGCAGGTTGCCTGTAACCACCCCAGATTGTCTGTAACCACCCCAGATTGTCCGTAACCACCCCAGATTGTCCGTAACCTCCCCAGATTGTCCGTAACCACCCCAAATTGTCCATAACCACCCCAGATTGCCCGTAACCACAGCAGGTTTCCTGTAACCACCCTAGATTGTCTCTAACCACAGCAGGTTGCCCGTAACCACCCCAGGTTGCCCGTAACCACCCCAGATTGTCCGTAACCACCCCAGATTGTCCGTAACCAACCCAGATTGTCCGCAACCACCCCAGATTGTCCGCAACCACCCCAGATTGTCCGTAACCACAGCAGGTTGCCTGTAACCATACCAGATTGTCTGTAACCACAGCAGGTTGTCCGTATTCACCCCACGTTGCCCGTAACCACCCCAGGTTGCCTCTAACCACCCCAGGTTGCCTCTAACCACACCAGTTTGCCTGTAACCACCCCAGGTTGCCGTAACCACAGCAGGTTGCCTGTGACCACCCCATGTTGACCGTATCCACCCCAGATTATCCGTAACCACCCCAGATTACCCGTAACCACCTCAGACTGCCCGTAACCACCCCAGATTACCCGTAACCACCCCAGACTGCCCGTAACCACCTCAGACTGCCCGTAACCACCTCAGACTGCCCGTAACCACCTCTACATTACCCGGAACCACCCCAGACTGTCCGTAACCACCTCACATTACCTGTAATCTAATTTTTTTTATTGTATTTTAGTAACTGCGCTATTCTAATAACTGTTACTAGCTGCGGTTTTGCTCCAGCAAATTGGCGCTCCTTCCCTTCTGAGCCCTGCTGTGTGCCCATACAGTGGTTTATGCCCACATATGGGGTACTCAGGAGAACCTGCGTTACAGATTTTGGGGTACATTTTTTCTCCTGTTCCTTGTGAAATTTAGAAATTTCAAACTAAACCAACATATTTTTGGAAAAAGTTTTTCATTTTTACTGGCCAATTTTGAATACTTTCCTCTAATACCTGTGGGGCCAAAATGCTCATCCTACCCCAAGATGAATTCTTTGAGGGGTGTACTTTCCGAAATGGGGTGACTTTTGGGGGGATTCTATTCTGTAGACATTACAGGGGCGCTGCAAACGCACCTGGTGCTCAGAAACTTCTTCAGAAAAATCTGCAGAGAAAATGCTAATTGGCGCTCCTTCCCTTCTGAGCCCGGCTGTGTGCCCATACAGTGGTTTATGCCCACATATGGGGTACCGTTCTACTCAGGAGAACCTGCGTTACAGATTTTGGGGTGAATTTTCTCTCCTGTTCCTCGTGAAATTGAGAAATTTCAAACCAAAGGAACATATTATTGGAAAAATTCGAGTTTTTCATTTTTACTGTCTACTTTTGAATACTTTCCTCTAATACCTGTGGGGTCAAAATGCTCACCACACCCCAAAATGAATTCTTTGAGGGGTGCACTTTCCAAAATGGGGTGACTTATGGCGAGATTTTACTCCGCTGGCACTACAGGGGCACTGCAAACACACCTGGCGCTCAGAAACTTCTTCAGCAAAATCTGCATTGAAAAAGCTAATTGGCGCTCCTTTCCTTCTGAGCCCTGCTGTGTGCCCATGCAGTGGTTTATGCTCACATATGAGGTACCTTTTTACTCAGGAGAACCTGCGTTACAAATTTTGGGGTACTTTTTTTCTCTTGTTCCTCGTGAAATTGAGAAATTTCAAACTAAAGGAACATATTATTGGAAAAATTCGAGTTTTTCATTTTTACTGTCTAATTTTGAATACTTTCCTCTAACACCTGTGGGGTCAAATTGCTCATCCTACCCGAAGATGAATTCTTTGAGGGGTGTACTTTCCAAAATGGGGTGACTTATGGGGTTTTTTCTCTCTGCTGACACTTCAGCAAAATCTGCAATGGAAAAGCTAATTGGCGCTCCTTCCCTTCTGAGCCCCGCTGTGTGCCCATGCAGTGGTTTACGCCCACATATGGGGTACCGTAGTACTCAAGAGAACCCGAGTTACAAATTTTGGGGTGCTTTTTCTCTCATGTTCCTTTTGAAAATGAGAAACTTTAATCTAAATGTATATATTATTGGAAAATTTTAATTTTTCATTTTTTTACGGCCTAATGGTGAATACTTTCCTTCAGCCCCTGTAGGGTTAAAATGCTCATTATACCCCTAGATTAATTCTTTAAGGTGTCTAGTTTCCAAAATGGGGTCACTTATGGGGGTTTCCAGTATACAAACCTCCTAAATCAACTTAAAATAAGAACTGGTCCCTAAAAAAATCAGTTTTGGAAACTTTCACGAAAATGTGGTAATTTGCTGATAAATTTCTAAGCCCTGTAACACCCTAAAAAAGTAAAATATGTTTATGAAATGAAGCCAGAATAAAGAGGACATATTGGTTATGTGACTTAGTAACTAATTTATGTAATACAACTTTCTTTTTTTAGAAGCAGAGAATTTCAAAGTTCATAAAATGCAAATTTTTAAAATTTTTCATGATATTTTGATGTTTTTCACAAAAAACACACAAAGTAGTGACCAAATTTTGCCACTAATATAAAGTGCCATATGTGACGAAAAAACAATCTCAGAATCGCTAGCATACGTTAAAGCATCACTGAGCTATGAGCGCATAAAGTGAGACAGGTCAGATTTTGAAAAATGAGCCTGGTCTTTTAGGTGCAAATAGGCTTGGTCTTGAAGGGGTTAAATGAACTATCTGACATAAACACAGTTAGGGTATATTCACACGAACGGGCTCGCAGCGGGATTCTCGCTCCGAGTCCGGCAGGTCCTGGCAGTTCCCATACACTCCATACTTGCTGCGGTCTAAAGGACCGCAGCGAGCATGTAATTCTGCCGCCCTTAACCCCTACTGCTCCCGGCCGGCTCCCCCGCTGCAAGCATACTTTACCTCTCCTCACTGCATGGGTCCGGCGTCCTGCTCTCCCGTCCGGCCAATCAGTATGTTGCCCAGCCGCAGCCACTGATTGGCCGGACGGGAGAGCAGGACGCCGGACCCGTGCAGCAAGGACAGGTAATGTATGCTTACAGTGGGGGAGCCGGGAGGGAGCAGAAGAGGTTAAGGGCGGCAGAATTACATACTCGCTGCGGTCCTTTAGACCGCAGCAAGTATGGAGTGTATGGGATCTGCCAGGACCTGCCGGACTCGCAGCGAGAATCTCGCTGTGAGCCCGTTCGTGTGAATATACCCTAAAGGAACATTTTATCGTATATAGAAATGTAGACACAACAGGAAAGCGATTGTCTAATTCCATTCTTTAGTTTCTGAGTGAGAGAGATTTAGATATTAATGACTATAATGGTCAAGGCTATTACAACGGTGCAAACATGGCCGGTAAACATAACGGCGTTCAAGTTCACATTTTAGAGTGCGCATGTGCGCGCGACTCGAGACGGACGTGCGCCGCTGAGCTCCGGGCCGCACCTGCCCCCGACAGCCATCTGAAGCTACAATAAGCGGGCCACCCGGTCTCTGCAGCTGTAGGAAGGTACCCTGATACCCAGGGGAGAATGTGGCAGCCCGAATGGCCTCAAGAACGGGCAGGAGAGGTGGCGGACAGTCCCAGGTTGGTGTGGGCCCGGTGACGTCACAGAGGAGGACGGAGCAGAAGCAGAGGGAGACGGCTGCCGCCATTACAAAGAGTAAGAGCCGCATGTCACAATTCCGCTCCCCGCAGCTACAGTCAGCCCTCACCCCAGAACCCCCAGCCTCAGTCTGATATTTTTGGAGACAATTCACAGACACACAGACATCCTCCATGGAAGAAGATTTGAGGCCATTGAACACAAAGTTGACTCCACTATTGCTACGGTGAATTATCATTCTGCTGAGATGGATAACTTTGTGGATCAACTGGAAGTTACAAACTCCAAGATAGAGGACCTTGAAAAGGCCTAGAAGAGAAAACATTCGCATAAGAGGCCTGCCAGAGACGGTCACTGATCTAGATGAGGCGACTAGGGAGCTGCTGCGTAGTCTGCTACCTGACATGTCTGACCGTTATTACAACCTTGATCGAGTGCATCATGCCCTAATGGCCCCTAGAGCGGATGGCCTCCCCAGGGATATTATCGTAAAACCACATTATTATTCTACGAAGGAGAAACTACTGCGGGCTGCCTGTGATACGCCGCAATTGCAGCTCTGAGACATCCCTATACAAATATATGCGGATTTGGCACCATCCAGAGGAGACGAGAATTGAAACCGCTACTGCAAATCCTCCAACAACGGGACATACACTATTGCTGGGCATTTCCCTTTCGTCTGGTGCTTCTCTATAAGAATCGCAATCACAGCTTCACTACCTTTTCTGAGGGAGAGACGGTGCTAGAGTCGCTGGGACTTCTAACTAGAGATCCGCCCTCGTCACCTAAAGAATCCTCTGTAGATGCTATCCATCTCGCCGCTATGGAAAGAAGCGGCAGACCAGTTCCCCCATGACTCTCTAACCACTGGATTAAGATTGGTCAGTTGTGTAATTGACGCCAATTGACGCTGATTGTTGAAGATACCTTTCCAAGGCCTTCCTGGGACGTGTCCGACATATGTTTTTGCTAGACTTCAGGGTTACCTGTACGGAAGTTTACTTAGTTTTAGTTGACCGGGACTGCCACTTTAAGCAGGGCTGCGGCGAGCCGGTGCGGATGTGCGCCTGTGCTCTCCACAACTCCAAGAACGGGTTCCCTTCTGAGTAGCTGGGTGAGCCCTGACCCGGGATCCTGTCAAGGGGCTCTGGCCCTTTTGGTCCACTGGGACCGTAATGAGTGTGTCTGTATGGTGGTTGTCTTGTTTGGTGTGTTATGTGTTTTTGTCTTTGTCCTTCCCCTTCCCTCTTGTGTTTTGCTGGTTTGCCCCTTGCTCCTTTCAAGGGCTATGTCTGATAAACGACCTCTTGATTAGTTATGATGGCGGATAAATCTATATTTAAAATAGTTTCTCATAATGTGTAAGGACAGAATAGTCTGGTAAAAAGGAAAAAAGCGTTCCAATTATTTAAGTCCATGAGAGCGGATGTGGTGTGTCTACAGGAGCTGCATTTTTCTAAAAATTCTGCCCCAAAGTATATGTATAATCAGTTCCCTTTGTTTTTTCTTTCTTTACCAGAGGAGAAGAAGAGAGGAGTGGGTATCTTTTTCTCTAAGACGTTGGACTTAGTGTCGTCTGGCATGCATTGTGATCCAGATGGCCGATACTTATTGGTAACGGGTACGCTCCAGGGCTCACCGGTCTCCTTTCTATCATACTATGCTCCTAATACAGGACAGGTAAAATTCTTTCAGGATATGCTCAAGACACTTGCCCCTCACTTTGTGGGCCAGCTCATATTTGCTGGTGACTCTAATTTAGTGTTGGACTCCACTTTGGATAAAAAAGCTGGAGAACTTCCTAAAAGTAGAGCCCCCACCAAAGCAGGATTGTGCTTGGCCAAATTATTTCATGCATACGACCTGATTGATGCTTGGCGGTCAGCTAATCCGACATCTAGAGATTACACATATTTTTCTGTAGCACACTCTTCGTATTCCCGCATTGATCATGTTCTCCTCTCTTCCCAACTTGCTTTTAACTTAACTTCTGCCAAAATTATCCCGACGACCCAATATTAGTGACCTTGGAGTCCTTTTGGGTCACGCCCACTCGCTTACCATGTCGCCTTAAAGGGGTGCTCCAGCGTGGGGGCACTTTTTCCGGGGACCACTTACCTTCCCGGTTCCAACGTCGGGTCCCGCATCACTGCGCTCCAGTGCCCGGTTCCCGGCCGCTTTCGGGTGTCTGAGGCGGGCCAGAGACGTGACGTCTCAGGTCCGCTGAGCCACTCAGTGAAGGAGGCGGGATCCGTTTGAAGTCCGCTCGGATCCCGCCTCCTTTACTGAGTGGCTGAGCGGCCCTGAGACGTAGCATCTCGGGCGTCGTCAGACACCCGGAAGCGACCGGGCACCGGGCACCGGAGCGCCGTGATGCGGGACCCGCCGCTGGAACCGGAGAGGTAAGTGGACGTCTTTTATTTCAGCTACCTCCTCCCCGGTCCCCCCAAAAAAGTGCCCCCATGCTGGAGCACCCCTTTAATGAAACGTTACTAACTAATCCTGTGCTCTGCTCAGAAATCCTAACTGAATTGAAGATCTTCTTTCAGGTTAATCTAGCTTCTGACACGTCCCCATTTATAAATTGGGAAGCTCATAAAGCATGTCTTAGGGGAAAATTAATCAGCATTGCTTCTAGGTTGAAGAGGGACAGGGAGGCCACTCTGATTAAAAAACATGCTTAATACGCAGCCATTTTTTTGCGGCATAAACGGGATCCTCAGGCCAATGTGTTATCGGCTCTAGAGGCCGCCAAGACGGAGTTAAATATGTTTGACTTCGGTGGCGGAACGCAGTCTGAGATGGACGCAATTTAGATTTTTTAGTCAGAGTGACAAACATGGAACTCTTTTGGCTCGTAGGCGGACCCCTAGATTAAAAGCCTCTGCTATACCCTCCCTTAGGTTAGGAGATGGGTCACATTCCCAGCACCCTCGTCAGGTTTTGGAAGAGTTTTGCTCATTTTATACCACTTTATATGCCAATACGCACACTTTCAATAGACAGAAAGCAGATGAATTGTTTAGAGACATAAATCTGCCAACTCTTTCACCAGCCCATAGTGATCTGATGGACAAACCTATCTCTTTAGAAGAGGTCCTTTCGACAATAAAAGTACTTAAAGGGGTCTCTGCCCCTTCTCTAGCCTATATTATAAAAAATTTGCTGATGAGCTTGCCCCACATTTGAAGGACATGTTCAATGCACTACGGGAAGGGAGTCTGCCGTGCCCGGAGACTTTGAAGGCTTTTATTTCAGTTATTCTGAAACCTGACAGAGATCATACCCTGTGTGAGAATTTTCGCCCCATCTCACTGATTAACATAGATTGAACTCGGTTGAACTCTTTCTTAGGAACATATATTCATCCAGATCAGGTAGGGTTCGTTGCTAATAGGCAAGCGCCTGACCAAACAAGGAGGGTTATAGACTTGATCTCTCTAGTGCAATCCCAATGGGCCCGTCTTCCTCCAAACAAGCTTTATGTTTGTCTTTGGATTTACATAAAGCTTTCGATTCTCTGAACTGGGATTACTTATTTTATGTTCTTGAGCGATGGGGATTTGGCTCTAGGTTTGTCACGATTTTACGTGGACTTTACTCTGCTCCCTTCGCCCACGTTAACATAAAAAGCCATCTGTCTCAGTCGATCTTGGTAGCTCGGGGCACGAGGCAGGGATGCCCGCTGTCGCCGGCACTGTTCATACTAGCAATTGAGCCACTGGCACATTTATTTAGAGCAAATGGTGGCATCAAAGGGATCGAGGTCAATGGGGCCCAACATAAATGCATGTTATACGCGGATGATATATTGCTGATGCTAACCTCCCCATTGACCTTTCCTCCTAATGTATATGATGTTTTAGACAAGTTTTCCCAGATTTCTGGCCTCAAAGTGAACCACAATAAATCTGAAATTCTTAATATCAATATCCCAGTAGAGGATGCTAAATTTGCTAAAATTAAATTTTGATGTACAATGGAAGGAAGATAAACTTAAATATCTGGTAATCTTTCTTACCCCCTCTTTGGCCACTCTCTTTCCTGCTAATTATGGGTGGATGAGACGGAAGTTGAAGCCGGAATTAACCTTGTGGTCACCCCTCAATTTGTCCTGGTTAGGTCGTATAGCTGCCATAAAAATGACCCTGTTGTCCAAAATTTTATATTTATTTAGAACTATTCAAATTGACGCGACGGTCGCGTTTCTACAAGCCTTTCAAAAGGAGATACTTGCATTTGTATGGGGCCCACGGCGCTCTCGGGTGGCTAGGAGGACCCTATACACCAGCAAGACTAATGGAGGGCTGGGATTGCCCAACCTCACAAAATATTATTATGCTGCACGCCTAGCATCAGTCATTGTTTTGCATAGAAGATTTGCCCGTCCATTATGGGCTGACATTGAGCAGCAAGCTTGTCCAAAGACTCCCATAGATTTATTGCCGTGGATGCCTATGCGTAATAGACCTCCAATTCTCTGCCCGCTCCTCTCTTCTTCACTGGCACTCTGGGATGGGCTGGGCAAACCATTTGGTCTCAGCCCTAAACACACGCCAGCTGCTCCGATTTTTGGTAATCCAAATTTCTGCCGGGGATACAGTCTAGACAGTTTCAGTGGTGGGTGGATAAGGTTTATATAGGATTGGAAACTTTTTTTGCCAAAAGGGGGTTCGACCTAAAGAGCATTTTATTTCTCTATATAAGATGCCATGGGAAGAGTATTTTAGATTCAACCAGATCTTTCATTTCCTGTCAGCAGTGCAAGATAGGACAGATGATGTGTCAATCTCCACGTTATTTGAAACTTTATGTATGAAGTATGCTTCTGGGGGACAACTGTTGCCCAATATATATAATATTCTCATAGCCCCTCCAGATAAGCTGAGTTATATGGCCCAGTGGGAACGCGATCTCTCCTTATCCTTCTCCACGCGAGAATGGCAAGATATGCCTATGAATACAGCCAAGGTTTCCATCAATGCCGCCCTGGTTAAAGCTAATTATAAAGTATTCATGAGATGGTACCTACTCCCTGCTTGGATAGCAAAAATGGTTCCTAATTATTCAGCTAATTGTTTTCGGAACTGTGGTTTCGAGGGGACAATGTATCACACATGGTGGACCTGTGTGAAGGTTAAAAGGTTCTGGAGAAGGATTTTTAACATGTTATTCTCGCTATCTCAATGTAATGTGAAAATGTTACCCTCTTATGCATTGCTAAATGTGAAAATTCTAGGGCTTTCCAAACCTTCTCAACAGTTTGCTTCCTTTTTGTTTTTAGCGGCCAAGATTGCTATCGCAACCTCTTGGAAAAAGGCACTGGTGCCCTTAGATCTAGTCAAGTCTAAACTGAATTGGATCATGGTCAATGATCGACTCCAGGCGATCCTCAATGATAAAGAAAAAATGTTCCTTAAAGTTTGGCGGCCCTGGATGTCATATTTAGATCCGACATCTGATATTGAGAGAGTTGCTTGATTGGTATGAGGGATAGGGGACAGGCTGACTGGTCTTTGTCCCACCTCCTTCCCCTGCCCCTTCCCCCCCCCCCCGTCCCTGTCTCGTGGGTGTGTGTGTGGTGTATTTGTGGTTGTTCTATGTGGTTTGTCTTTAAATTTCTATAGTTATGAGGTTGAAGTTGAAGTTAGTAGAAGTCTATAATACTGCATCTGAGATTAAAGATTGTAGTTTGGGATTGGGACTTCTCATAAGAGCGATTGAGTGCTGATGTTTACTGTGTGAACATTGTTAATACTTCTAAGTTGTATTCGCATAATTGGCCTCCGTTGGGCCTTATTTTACAGCCTATGTTGGGCTTCTGTGCTGTATGTCCTTAATCTGAAAAAATTTAATAAAATTCTTTGAAAACCAAGTTCACATTTTACAGAAAAATGCTTTGCTGTCTTTGTGCCAAGTGGATGTCACTGTCTTCAAGGAGAAGTTTGGCCAAAAGTATTTTTTTAATATGTAATTACATAAGGAAAGTTAGACCAATTTCTAATATACACTTATAATGGGAAATGCACATTTACTGCTTTTTTCCTCAATTTAGTAGATAATGCAGACTTCAATTTCTCCCAAAAAAACGTGACATCACGAATCATTGCAGAGCTGGGTGTAATTCCTATGAAGCTACGAGCAGGGGGCGTAGTATATGGAGAATTTACATTGTAATTCCGCCACAGGTTTCAGTCATTCATAGCAGCTTGTGCACTGACTATCCCCCCCAAGGTCCCCCCCACACCGGTCCATGCCGCCCTTCCTTAGCCCCCCTGCTCCCATTCATGCTGCTGGCCAACCCCCCCCCCCCCCCGCACCTATTCATGCTACTGGCCGCCCCCCCCTCCTGCTCATGCCTAGCTGCCGCCCCCCCGTACCTGTTCATGCCTGGCCCCCTCCCATACCTGTCCATGCCTGGCAGCCCCACCGCACCTGTTCGTGCCTGGCCGCGCCCCCGTACCTGTCCATGGCTCCGCGCCCCCCCCCACACCTGTCTATTACTCTGCCCCCCCGGACCTTTCCATGGCTCCGGACACCTCGGGGAGGTGGCAGCTAGGCATGAACAGGTACGGGGGGCGGCCAGGCATGAACAGGTGCGGGGGGGGGGGGGGGCAGCCAGCAGCATGAATGGGAGCAGGGGGGCTAGGGGAGGGTGGCTGGCGGCATGGACCGGTGTGGGAGGGACCTTGGGGGGATAGGGGAGCCTCTTCCTGCCACCCAGTCAGTGCACAAGCTGCTATGAATGACTAAAACCTGTGGCCGAATTACAATGTAAATTCTCCATATACTGCACCCCCTGCTGGTAGCTTCATAGGAATTACACCCAGCTCTGCCCTGATTCGTGACTTCACTTTTTATTTGGAGAAATTAAAGTCTGCATGATCTAATAAATTAAGGAAAAAAGCAGTAAATGTGCATTTCACATAATAAGTGTACATTAGAAATTTGTCTAATTTTCCTTATGTAATAACATATAAAAATATACTTTTGGCCGAACTTCTCCTTTAATCTTGTGGTTGGAGATGCAGCAAGGTCAAGTAAAGACTCAAAGGATCTTTTTGGCCTAATACAATGTATTTATGTTCTTTTCTCTGGTTCCGTTTAAAGGTGGAAAATCTTGACTGACCATGTTACAGGTCTAACTTTAAAACCCTTGTCTACTACAATGTGGGAATGCAGGATTGACTGCCTTCGCTATCAGTTAGGAGAAATAAACAAGGCATCTGAGGAAAATAACATTGAGCCAAATGTGTCTTTTGAAGCCGGGACCCTTTCTCAGAAGATCACTGATCTTAACTTTATTATGTCATTTATTATATGGTATGATATATTGTTTCAGATAAACATTGTTAATAAAGCCATGCAAAGACAAACTTCTGATCTCACTACAGTGACAGAAGTAATTCATAAGTGTCTCAATTATGTAAGGAATTTCCAGGAAAATGGATTTAACATGGACTGCAGAATGCAAAAGAGATTGCTGACAACTTGAATTTGGAGCCGGTGTTTAGGTCACACACCCGCATCCGACTGAAGAAGTCTTCCTTTAAATTATGAAGGACGGGATGAAGCAATAACTGTCCCTCAGACTAAATTCAAGGTAGATTTTTTTTGCCTTTAGTAGACACAGCATTGACATCTTTGGCAGAGCAGTTAAAAAAATTAGAAAGCCACAACAAAATATGGGGATTTTTATACGACATCAAAAGTAATAGTTTTTCTAGAGAAGACCTGAGACGGAGTTGCTTAGATCTACAGGCTGCGCTGGTAAATGGAACCAAATCTGATGTCAATGGAGAAGAGTTGGCCCAGGAATTCTTCCACATTCTAAGTATTCTACCTCATGATACCAAAACTCCTCTTAATGTGCTAAACTTCATAAGCAAAAATTGTCTGACTGACACCTTTCCTTATCTGTGGGTAGCACTTCGTATCTTATTGACAATTCCTGTCACTGTGCCTTCAGGGGAACATAGTTTTTCCAAATTAAAACTGATTAAAACTTACTTGAGGTCATCAATGTCAGACAACAGACTAACAGCTTTAGCAGTGCTGTCCATTGAGAATGAAATTCTCCGAACTCTGGACATGAATACCACTATTTATTAATTTGCAAGAGCGAAACCACGTAAAGTTATATTCTGAGCAGCCAGGGAGTTCATTTATGAGTACTAAATGTGTACAGTTGAAATTGATTGCTGCAGTTTGGTTGTTATTATTTAATTATTATTATTTATTTAATAAATAAAAAATGCTGTTTGTGGAAGAATTACTTGCATTTTTTTTACAACTATACATAAATGCCCTTAGTCTTTTAAACATGTGAACCCCACCATTAGCACCTAAAAATAATGATATAACTTGATCAGCTGTGGATTTGCTGTGGCATATATATGCATTCATTTCAACTGATTAAATCAGAAGCATCAAAACCGCAATGGATTAGATATGAACGTGCCCTTAAAGGGAACCTGTGAGGTCCATACCAGGTACACAGCTGTAGATCCCAGGGACTGGACCTCTAGTCCAGTGTAAACTTTTATAATAATTCTTTTCATTACCTGCTGAAATGTCACAGAGGCGGAGCCAAGCCACAGCAGCACCTTCTGCCCCCGCCCCCTTCCTGCTTTGACAGATTGACATATAGGATGGTGCTGCTGCTGCGGCTGCTGTTGTTAAACTTTAGTTGGTGATAAAAAGGACAATTATAAAAGTTTACACTGGACTAAAGATTCTGTCAGTGATATCTCCCTCACACCTGTCTGCTGAGATCTACAGCCCTAGACCTGGTATGGACAGGGCAGTATTTACCACTAGGCACCCGTTGTTCGGTGCCTAGGGCAGCACCTTGCAGGGGGGCAGCACCAGGGAGCAGGGGAAGGAAAAAACTATTTTTTTTTTATTTTTATTTTTTTAGTCTCCCACCTCCTGTTCAGACTTGCCAGTAAATCTGGTGTCTTTTCCAGGGGGGTGGGGGGCATGGCGGTATTGGTCAGGTCTGGTAAGGCCAATCGGTGTGTGAAGATGGGGCGTCTTCAGGTTTAGTGCCTAGGGCAGCAGCAGTTGTTAATACGGCCCTGGGTATGGACCACACAGAATCCCTTTAAAGGACAAAAACATGGCCACTTTCTTCCAGAAACCACACTGCCACACTCTTATTCAGTTTGTGTGAGGTATTTGCAGCTCAGTTCCATTGAAGTGAAGGACAGGGTGGTGCTGTTTTTGGACAAAAGTTACTATATTTTTTAAATCCCTTTTATCCTGACTATGTCTGCACTCCATATAATAGCGGTATAAGTAGTAAGGTTTTAATTGTTAAAATGTGTCTGCTGGTTGTGATCTCATGCGTAATCAAAGCTACATAATGAGCTGCTAGATAGCCATTTCCTACAGGATATCTATCTATCTGTCTATCTATCTCAGGTATAAGTAGGGCCCCAGGACAAATTTTAGGATATATAATGGTTACATAGGTAAGAATTCTCTGTGCATGATAATACGATCATAGTTACGAAATAACACCAGTATACAGGAAGGAAATATTATCGCCATACTGTACACTTTACTGCCATACTGTTACTAAGCAAACACACCAATATTGCCAATACTACCAGTATATAAGTAACAAATAATATCACCACACCATGACCACGGCCATTATCACCACATAATGACTAATACCGCTACACTGTGACTGAATACAATCCACCATATAAAACACTAATATTACCAATAATACCAGAATACACAGGACAAGTAATACCATCACACCATGCCCACTGAGTAGTGACTGAATAATACCACTATACTGTCACCATATAACAGCCACTATATAAAGACCAATATTCTCCCATAGCAGTGACAATAGAACACAGGTGTCAAACTCAAGCCCTCCAGCTGTTACCAAACTACAATCCCCATCCTGCCTGGACAGCTAAAGCATGACGGGAATTGTAGTTTTGCAACATCTGGAGGGCCTAAGTTTGACACCGCTGATACAGAGGTAGATCCCATCTGTATAAAGGTTCTGCAGACGTTATAAGTTATTATAGTGCACTTACATCCAGTAACTCACAGTAGGCGTCTTCTCTGCATGACGAGAGATGTTCACTTTTTCCTTTCTTCTCCATCTGGCTCTGGCCATCATGAAGACTTCTTTGGCCATGACTCATCTCCACAGGATCTGCCAGACAAACATTTTAGGCTCCAGCAACATCCTCATTTATACATCCCTCCATATAGAATAGCCCCCCGCCCTGCTGCACTTCTCTCCATATAGAATAGCCCCCCTGCTGTACATCGCCCCATATAGAATAGCCCCCCGTTGTACATTCCTCCATATAGAATATCCTCCTCCTCTACATGTACATCCTCCCCATATAGAATAACCCACCTGCTGTACATCCCCCCATATAGAATAGCCTCCCGCTGTACATCCCCACCATTATAGAACAGCCCCCCTGCTGTACATCCCCTATATAGAATAGCCCCATTCCTGTACATGTACATCCCTCCCATATAGAATAGCCCCCCCAAGCATCCAACCGTTCCGGGACTGTGCTTGTAATTTAAATCCACTCTTAAACCAAAGCAAATTTTCCCATAAGAAATCATTGAAATGCAGACAACTGGTTCCACACCCCAAAAATAATGATTTTATATTCTGAATAACATGTAAAACAAATGAAACTAACATTTATAAACAGCTGAATATGTCATACTATAAGTTACTGTACAGTATAGCCACCAGCATGAGGAGTATAATGTATAGTAACTGCATAACCCTGATAACACAGCAGCAGTTTGTAGATGGAGGATGGGACTGCAGATCCCCATAATGCAGTAGCGTATTATAACAGGCTAGAATAGAGAAGCAGGACTGCTGTCAGAGGTCTGTGTGGTCACATGACAGCAATGGAGAAGGGGTGCGTGTTCATCAGGACTGACAAAGACTGCAGTGAGCATGAAGGAATGAGCAGGACATATGTAGGCACATGTGGGCATATGTCCGGAGAGAGAGGGGTTACAGCTATGAATAGATTAGCTTCACAGTCCTGTCCCCTGATATAAGCCCCAGCCTGAAGTGGATCTGCTATGATTTGGAAGGTAAGGGAGACTTCCTGAGTCAGAGTACGGTGCTGTAGACCATTTTATGCAGACCCTGCCCCTCAACAACTCGCGCTCCCACCCAGTACAGGGAGCTCTTAAACCAAAACAATGCTCTTAAACCAAGTCACAATTCTGAAAAACTGTGAGCTCTTAAACCAAAACACTCTTAAATCAAGTTACTCTTAAACCAAGGTACCACTGTATAGAATAGCCCCATTGCTGTACATGTACATCCCCCCATATAGAATAGCCCCCCCGTGCATCGCCCCATATAGAATAGCATCCCCTTGTGCATCCCCCCATATAAAAATAGCCCCCTGAACATTCTGCCATATAGAATAACATTCCCCTGTGCATCCCCCATATAGAATAGCCCCCCTGTGCATCTTCCTATATAGAATAGCCCCCCTGCTGTACATCCCCCCATATAGAATAGCCCCATTGCTGTATCTGTACATCTCCCCATATAGAATAGCCTCCATGCTGTACATCCCCCCATATAGAATAGCCCCCCGTGCACCCCCATATAGAATAGCCCCCCTGTGCATCCCCCTATATAGAATAGCATCCCCCTGTGGATCCCCCCATATAGAATAGCATCCCCCTGTGCATCCCCCCATATAAAATAGCCCCCTGAACATCCCGCCATATAGAATAACATTCCCCTGTGCATCCCCCCATATAGAATAGCCCCCCCATGCATCCCCCATATAGAATAGCCCCTGTGCATCTTCCCATATACAATAGCCCCCCTGCTGTACATCCCCCCATATAGAATAGCCCCATTGCTGTATCTGTACATCCCCCATATAGAATAGTCCCCCTGCTGTACATCCCCCATATACAATAGCCCCCCAAGCATCCCCCTATATAGAATAGCCCCATTGCTGTACATGTACATCCCCTCATATAGAATACCCCCCCGTGCATCCCCCATATAGAATAGCCCCCCTGTGCATCCCCCTATATAGAATAGCATCCCCCTGTGCATCCCCCCATATAGAATAGCCCCCTGAACATCCCGCCATATAGAATAGCATTCCCCTGTGCATCCCCCCATATAGAATAGTCCCCCGTGCATCCCCCCATATAGAATAGCCCCCTGAAAATCCCGCCATATAGAATAGCATCCCCCTGTGCATCCCCCCCATAAAGAATAGCCCCCCTGTGCATCCCCCCATAGAGAATATCCCCCCTGCTGCACATCCCCCCATATAGAATAGCCCCATTGCTGTATATGTACATCTCCCCATATAGAATAGCCCCCAGTGCATCCCCCCATATAGAATAGCCCCCCATGCATCCCCCATATAGAATAGCCCCCCTGTGCATCCCCTCCATATAGAATAGCCTGCCCTGAACATCCCCCATAAAGAATAGCCCCTCTGCATCCCCCCATATAGAATAGTCCCCCCCCTGTGCATGCTCCCATATAGAATAGCCCCCCTGCATCCCCCCTTATAGAATAGCCCCCCGTGCATGCTCCCATATAGAATAGCCCCCCTGCACCCCCCTTATAGAAAAGCCACCCCGTGCATGCTCCCATATAGAATAGCCCCCCCTGAACATCCCCCCCATATAGAATAGCTCCCCCCCCCCCCGTGCATCCATCCCCCCCCATATAGTCCCCTGCTGTTCATCCCCATATAGCCATCCCCCCCCTTGCCGCTGTGTGGCCACATGTGAAGGGGTTAAAAAAAAAATTCTCAGCTCTCACCTCGCTCCCCAGAAGCTTCTTCCTCAGCCCAAATCTTTAGTCCACTGCAGCTGTTTCCTGCTGCAGCGCGGCAGCGCCTCTCCTCTCTCTCCTCCCAGGTTCTCAGCGGCACGCCAGGGAAGTGCGTCAACCGCTGGAAGCAAGGTGTAGGTTCCTGCAGACGTGCTGGGGGCCTGCTGTAGGTTCCTGCAGACGTGCCTGCGCGCGGCACTTCTGCAGCCGCGGCTCTGACACCTTCCAGCTGTGCCCGCTGCTGGAGGGGGCTGGAGGTTGGAGTCAGCGCCAGAAATCATCATCATCCTCCTCCTCCAGCCCGATGCCTCATAAGCAGCTGCTGCGTGGCCCTGTGACATGGTGGTGAAGACCAGCCCGGCTAAGCCCGCCCCTGCTTACAGTGAATAAGGATAAAGAGCAGTGTAAAAGGCTTATACATTTCACATATAGAACCACAAAAAATTAAGGGGTTATCTAAGGGCCCTATTACACCAACAGATTATCTGACAGATTTTTTGAAGCCAAAGTCAGGGATGGATTTGATAAGAGGAGAAATCTCAGTCTTTCCATTATCACCTGTTCTCTGTTTATAGTCTGTTCCTTGCTTTGGCAGAATTTTTTTTTCCAGATAATCTGTTGGTGAAATAGGGCCCTAAGATTAAAAAAATATAGCTGCTTTCTTTCAGAAACAGCACCACTTTTGTCCTTAGTTTGGGTGAGGTATTGCCACTCAGTTCCACTGAAGTGAATGGAGCCAAGTTGTAATACCACACACAACCTTAGGGCAGGGGTGGCGCTTTTTTGGAAGAAAGCAGCTTTTTTAAATTATTTTTTTCTAGAGAACCCTTTTAATCAGATTATCTTTGCCTACAAATAATAGCCGTTTAAGTAATAAGCTTTTAGGGTGGGTTCACACGTGAGACCCGCTGCGGATCCCTGCCCTGTACACCCTATGGGCAGACAAACTCACAGCAGGATGGACATCCCGCTGCGAGTTTGTCAGCAGCCCGCCCCGTTAACACCCGGCCACCGGAGCCTATACTTCACCTGGCCCCCGCTACAGCTTGCTTCGGGGGTTCCCGACACATCCCGTTCGGCCAATCAGTGTGCTGCCCCGCCGGAGCCTATACTTCACCTAGTCTCAGCTCCGGCTTGCTTCGGGGGTTCCCGGCAAGTCCTGCTCGGCCAATCAGTGCGCTGCCCCGCTGCAGCGCACTGACTGGCTGAGCGGTACGTGAAGATACCGGGAGCCCCGAAGCAAGCCGAAGCTGGACCCAGGTGATGTATAGGCTCCAGCGGCGGAGGGTTAACTAACAAACTCACAGCAGGATGGACATCCCGCTGCGAGGGCAGGGCAGGGATCCGCAGCAGGTCTCTCTGCGGATCTGTTACGTGTGAACCCGACCTTAGACATTAAAAGGGGTCAACTGGTTGTAAACATACATGTATGTACAATCCAAGATATGTGATGAGCTGTTAGATATCCATTTCCTTCCTATCTATCTATCTATCTATCTATCTATCTATCTATCTATCTATCTCCATAGCTGATAAGTACTGGAAGTAATTTACAAATCTATATAAGTTTCTGAAACCAGTTGATTTGGAAAAAAAATTGCTAGGGTACCCCTTTAACTGACTTTAGCGTAAGGTGTATAGGTATCTGCAACTGCAACTACATGATGCAAGGGGGACAAATGTGTTGGGGCGCTTGTGAAAATGTGGCAAGGGCTAAGCAGTAGAGGAAGGGAGAGCATTCAACATGGTAGGAGCTCTCTAAAGGGACACAAGCAGTGGCTTAGCTATAGGGGGTCGCCACGGTCGCCATGGCGACCGGGCCTCTAGCTACAGGGGGCCCGCTGGGCTCCCTTGCCACTTCCTGCCTCTCTGTTCTCCTGCATCAGCTGTGATATCAGCAGCCGATTTAGGTGAAGTGCACTGTTATCCTGCAGGCAGCCTAGGCTGCAGTGTGGGGTCCTGATTCCTCCCGATCACCTGTTTCCTGCTCCTCTCTGCTGTCCGTGTGGAGGAGGGGGAGGGGCGGGAGAGCATGGTCCGGCACCAGGAGGAGGGAGGCCAGGAGCTGCTGACAAAGTGAAGTTTCCTCATAATAAGTAAGAGTCTGTGCTGTGTGCTGTGTGTCAGTGCTCTGTGTGTGTCTGTGCTCTGTGTGTCTGTCTGTGCTCTGTATGTGTCTGTGCTCTGTGTGTGTCTGTACTCTGTGTGTCTGTGTGTGTGTCTGTGCTCTGTGTGTCTCTTTGTGCTGTGTGTCTGTCTGTGCTCTGTGTGTGCTGTGTGTGTCTGCTCTGTGTGTGTCTGCTCTGTGTGCCGCGTGTCTGTGTGCCACGTGTCTGTGTGCCGCGTGTCTTTGTGCTGCATGTGTGGGGCGGTGGGGGCCCAAGCTAAAATTTTGCACCAGGGCCCATCAGCCTGTAGCTATGCCCCTGGACACAAGTTAGCATGGCCTCTGAAAGAGTGTAGATGCTGCATGAAGAAGAAGGCTAGGGATCAGAGTGGATGTGGTTGGCCTTTGGATTTGTGACCCATTAAGATACCTTACCCCCACTGCAGCATGATCCATACATACCTGCAATGAATAATGGCTGTGTGTCTCCTGTGCAGGCACTCTGACAGGGAAAGGGAGTGCAGTGTCCCAGAACAGCCCTTCTCATGCTCGCACTTGTATTATAACCAGTTCTGTTCTGGAAAGCTATGGCCCACTTCAAACTGCGTGTATTGTGTTACCCTTCTCAGTATTCAGGTCTGCTATTCCATTCATTTCTTGTATATCTATTCAGGTATCAGTGCCTAATGATATTATGTCGCCCCCCAGTGTTCAAGTATGGTACTTCTCATGTATATTTCTCTGTATGTGCCTAATGGTGTGATGATGCAATGGCTGGATGTCACGTGACTGCCCCTGCTTCCATGGTAACTCCAATGGTCATCGAGCTTTGGCTGGGGTTACCATGTGACTTCCTGTTCTACCTCAGTCTTGTCCTCCACCTTCAGGAGACAAGTTCTGTGTCTATTCCTTACCACAGAGGGTATGGGTTGTGTGTCCGTCCTCTCTCTCTGCTAAGAGAGAGGCCTGCGTGTGCTCTGCTGCTCCAGTCCACTGTTCCTGTCTCAAGATTCTCATCTGGGTGCCGATTCTTTAGTCATTCCTCTCATCATCTTCTCTAATCATCAACAGCAAGTATTTCCTTCAAGTCTCATTCCACCCAGCATCTCAGCCTCAGTTTCACTACTACTCCCATCATTCAGCACGCTACTCTCACAGCCTATTGCAGCATCACTCATTACTCTGCTTTATGCAAGTCTGCCTTATATCCGGTTGCATCCGGAGAGACTGTTGCTACCAGTTACCCCCTTTACAATAAATATACAACTACCGTTGTTTCTGAACCTTGGCATTGGTGTGATAATTGGTGCCCTGACTAAGGACAACGAGTAATAGCATGCCCAGTATTCCCGCATGGTTAGGAGTCCGGTTTCCATCTGTATCACCCTTGTGCCTTCACCGTGACAATGCTATACCCTACAGCTGCCCCGGTTCCTGCCTGTTAGCACCATCTACACTGCGGAGTGGCCCCTAGGGGCCTGGGGCATCGCAGGAGCTGAACTCATTAGAATTTATAGCCCATTGCTTTCTATTGGGCTATTCACGAATTCCATTTTTTCACGGATCTTAAATCCGATCTGTGAAAAAATATTCACAGGGCGACTAGAAGGCTCAGCATGTCATATAAAGGGGATTACAAGGCTTAGCATGTCATGTACAGGGGTCTACAAGGCTCAGCATGTCATTTACAGGGGTCTGCAAGGCTCAGCATGTCATATAAAGGGGATTACAAGGTTTAGCATGTCATGTACAGGGGTCTACAAGGCTCAGCATGTCATTTACAGGGGTCTGCAAGGCTCAGCATGTCATATAAAGGGGATTACAAGGCTCAGCATGTCATGTACAGGGGTCCTGCTGGTCACTGCTGTATACATGTATATGGCTCCTGCTGGTCACTGCTATTTACATGTATATGGCTCCTGCTGGTCACTGCTATATCTATCTATCTATACAGTATATATATATATATTTATATTATATATATATATATATATATTTATATTTATATGGCTCCTGCTGGTCACTGCTATATACATGTATATGGCTCCTGCTCGTCACTGCTATATACATGTATATGGCTCCTGCTGGTCATTGCTATATATATCTATATGGCTCCTGCTGGCCACAGCTATATATATCTATATGGTTCCTGCTGGTCACTGCTATATACATGTATATGGCTCCTGCTGGGTCACTGCTGTACGTATATAAAGCTCCTGCTGGTCACTGCTATATACATGTATATGGCTCCTGCTCAGGGCCGGCGTCAGCACCCTCAGGGGGCCCCCGACACTTGCCCGAGCAGTGAGCCAGACGCCCGCCTCATCACCAACCTCCGGACACCTGTGGGGGGGAGGGTGCTGCCGACCCTGAGTCCGGGGGTGTGTGTGTGTGTGTGTGTGTGTGTGTGTGTGTGTGTGTGTGTGTGTGTGTGTGTGGGGGGGGGGGGGGGGGGGTTGCTAGAAAGACCTGCTGTGTTTGCTGCAAAGCAATGGGGAAGGACCTGTGGTGACATCATAAGGGGGCGGGGCTGAAAACGGGAGAGGCTGCATATGGATGAAGGACCTGTGATCATTGTCATGTGACATGAGGGGTCGGGGTTCTTTTATACCTTCTTTCTGTATGCTGTGAGTTGTAGGCCTCCTCTTATACCTCCTCCTGTAATGGCCTCTGATCTCCCATAATAACAGGCTGGACATGCTGGGAGTTGTATTCCTCCTCTTATACCTCCTCCTGTGATGTCCTCTGATTTCCCATGATAACAGGCTGGACATGATGGGAGTTGTAGTTCCCCCGGTATACCTCATGTAATGAGGACCCGTCCCCCACCCGGATTAGTGAGTATGTGTGATGGAAATGGACAGCCCAGTCCCTATTGTGTGTACAGTTATATTATATGTGGTATGAAAGTGTTTGACTCATTCAAACACTATAGACTGTTATGTGTATTCCACTCACTATACCTTGGCTTGTCCAAAGATCATAAACTCTGGGCAGTTTATTGAGGGTCGCTGGTCAGGAAACACCATGTCTGGTTTATTGAGGGTCTCAGGAAACCTGGAGTTCTTATCTACTTCAAAGAATGGATAGACCCACTCAAACACAACACCCCCCAACCATACGACAATGGTTTAATTACAGGACTTATGCAATGAGGTGTCCCTGGTCCTTCTCCATTATCACCTAATGAGCCAATTAGGGACAACTCATTATCCTAATCGCCTGTTGGGTGGCTCGGAAATCTGAGCTGAGTTTTGACTGTATAAAACATTGTGCCAACAGCAAAACTTGGTGGCATTGGAGGGGGTCAGTCTGACTGAGCTGCGATCCATGATTTCTCCTACCCCCTGGAAGGCAACAACTATTGTAAGTGTTAGATAGTTTCTGCTTATTTCTCCCTTTTATTTTATACTGTTATTGTTAGGAACAGCAGGACAAGACAAGACAGTGAGCTCTAAGCTCAGTCCCGCCCACTGTCCTCTACCTACTTGCCACAATCCGCCCTAAGATGGCGGCGAGCAACTGGGCGGCAGTCCCTGCACTGGCTAGGTGGGACACAAAGACAAGACAGACAGACAGACAAAACACAATGAAGAATAGTCGACAGTCCGGGTCAAAACAATCGGGCAGCACAGTACAAAATCACAATCCTATAATCAGAGTCAACAAACAAGCGATATGGTCAGGGGCAGGCAGCTAGCAAGGATAGTCAGAAGGGAGAAGGGTCAGAGAAAGACAGATAATAGCAGAACCACTAGCAGGCAGAGACAAGCTCAATAACCAGCAATAAGTGCACAGACTGAGGTTGGTTATATAGGAGGCCAGGGTTCTGGTCCAGAACGTAATTGGACCATCCCCCTTATCTCCATGCACAGACAGCTGAGAACAAAACAGATCCACTGGCAGGATGACCTGTCAGTTACAGCAGAACCAAGACACAGGTTAACCCTGACATGGCCAGACAGAACTAAGCAGGTGAATTCGGGTGTGTCTTCCAACAAAGGTGAGCATATAAACCAGTGTTCACACACTGCAAACAAAAACACAGAAACAGAATACAGGAATATCAGCGCCTTCTCGAGCTGCACAGCACGAGCTGAGGGGCGCATAATGCTCTGCAAAGATACCATCCTGACAGTTATTGCATGTATATATGTCATCTTATTTACCTTTATTTTTGTAAGCACTGTACCTTTTGTCTATTAAAGCTTAAAACTTTAATAAGTTTAGTCCTTGTATGCTCTAAGAATCCATAGCCTTTGGACGTAGTGCTTTAATCCTGTGAGTGCCAGTGAGTGGTGTTGTGGGTTGACAGGGTCCTTTCACACTTAATTTGAAGGTGGTGGCAGCGTGTTTGTTGAGGTGCTGGAACTGGGTTGGGGTGTGATTTATGCTCAATTTGCCACCTGAAGGGTAGGTGAGTGCAAGATTGAGTGAGTGGAAATACATTAACCCCTTGCAGTGGCATCCACGTCACGTGCTAGTAAGTGTGTACGTGACAATTTGGTGGCAGAGCGGAGGGATATTTTTACTTCTATTAGAGCATTAGTGCTTGGTTTAAGCAATTATTCCCTGCACTAAAGGACTGGCAGTATCCTTGCGAGGAGTACACCAGTTCTACAAGGACTAACTCAGTGCTTACTTGTGACATACGTGCAAACAATTTTCCCTTCCCCATTTTTCTTTTCTATCTTTTATTTGGCAAAGGGTGCTGTGTGATATGGCAACCCAGTACAAGAAACAGAACAAGGAGGCTTTCATTAACCTCTGTGAGCAAAGAGGGATCGATCCTGCTGATAAGACAAAGGAACAGCTGATCTGTGACCTGATGGAGCCCCTGGGATAGCTTCCCCTAAAAATCCTCACAGCAACAGTTCCAAGGAGGGCATGAGCTTATCATTTGAAACGGCTTTAGAGCAGTTGGGTGACTGTGAACCTAATCTGCGCCTGCAACTGATCCTGCAGTATAAACAGGCGGAGAGAGAGGCTGCAGAACGCCAGGATAAGGCTGCCGAAGCAGACAGACAGTTCCAGCTGCAGATGGCACAACTTGCAAAGGATAGCAATTCCCCACAACCCCCAGACGAGAAAACTTTCCTGTAATGGAACCGAATGGGGACTTGGACATTTTTCTACGGGGATTTGAAAAAACCTGTAGGCAGTACCAACTACCCCGAGATCAGTGGGCACAGTATCTAACCCCAGGATTAAAGGGCAAAGCCTTGGAGTTTTTTTCTGGCCTTCCACCTGAGCAAGATGGGGACTATGATGCAATAAAGCAGGCTCTAATCCAGGGCAGTTTCTAGGTAATTTTGACTACAGGGCGAATCTTGATAGAAGCGCCCCCCCCCCCCCCCCCATCCAGTGACTCACAGGTGACGTCTTCTTTGATCTGAGGCGTCACTTTCCTTTTCCTCTCCATCTGGCCCAGACCACCGTGATGATTACTTGCAGCCACAATTCATCTCTTCTGAACCTGCCAGACAAACATCTTAGAGTCCGCACTTACAACAACTTCCTTCCACATTTTTGTGTCATGTGCAGTAGAGTCAGTAGGTATGTGGGTTGCCCCCTGTATGTAGCATCCCCTGCTGTGTCCTCATATAGTAATACTGCCCCCTGAGCCCTGTCTCCATTGTAATACTGTCCCCCGTGCTCTGTCCCCATTGTAATACTGTCCCCTGTGCTGTCCCCACTGTAACTCTGTCCCCACTGTAACTCTGTCCCCCTGTGCTGTCCCTATTGTAATACTGTCCCCATTGTAATACTGTCCCCCTGTGCTCTGTCCTCATTGTAGTACTTAACCCTGTGCTGCCCCCTGTGTAATACTGTCCCCTGTGCTGTCCCCATTGTAATACTGTCCACCAGTGCTGTCCCCATTGTATTACCGTACCCTGTGCTGTCCCCATTGTAATGCTGTCCCCCAGTGCTGTCCCCATTGTAATACCGTCCCCTGTGCTGTCCCCTGTGCTGTCCCCATTGTAATACTGTCCCCCAGTGCTGTCCCCATTGTAATATTGTCACCTGTGCTGTCCCCACTGTAACTCTGTCCCCCTGTGCTGTCCCCATTGTAATACTGACCCCATTGTAATACTGTCCCTTGTGCTGTCCCCATTGTAATACCGTCCCCCTGTGCTCTGTCCTCATTGTAGTGCTGTCCCCATTGTAATACTGTCCCCCAGTGCTGTCCCCAGTGTAATACTGTCCTCTGTGCTGTCCCCATTGTAATACTGTCCCCCAGTGCTGTCCCCAGTGTAATACTGTCCTCTGTGCTGTCCCCATTGTAATACTGTCCCCCAGTGCTGTCCCCAGTGTAATACTGTCCCCTGTGCTGTCCCCATTGTAATACCATCCCCTGTGCTGTCCCCATTGTAATGCTGTCCCCCAGTGCTGTCCCCATTGTAATACTGTCACCTGTCCTGTCCCCACTGTAACTCTGTCCCCCTGTGCTGTCGCCATTGTAATACTGACCCCATTGTAATACTGTCCCTTGTGCTGTCCCCATTGTAATACCGTCCCCCAGTGCTGTCCCCATTGTAATACTGTCCCCCAGTGCTGTCCCCATTGTAATACTGTCCCCCCCTGTACTGTCCCCATTGTAATACTGTCCCTTGTGCTGTCCCCATTGTAATACTGTCCCTTGTGCTGTCCCCATTGTAATACTGTCCCCCTGTGCTGTCCCCATTGTAATACTGTCCCCCTGTGCTGTCCCCATTGTAATACTGTCCCTTGTGCTGTCCCCATTGTAATACTGTCCCCCAGTGCTGTCCCCATTGCAATAATTACCCCCGTGCTCCGTCCCAATAGTAATACTGTCCCCCTATGCTGTGCTGTCCCCATTGTACTACTGTCCCCTTGTGTTCTGTCCCTATTGCTATACTGTCCCCTGCATGGCCCAGCACAAAAAAATAAAATTATACTCACCTAATCTTGGCATGGATCAAGTCCCTCTATCTTCGGATCTTCTCCAGCCTGTCACCGCGGGGATGGATCCTGCTGGAGTGAGAGATGACGTCCAATGGCGGCGGCGGCCTGTTTATGTGATGTGCGCAGGGGATGCTGGGCGGCCTGAGCTCAGAAGCTCGCAGCCAGGTTGCGGACGGCGGGGACGGCAGCAGATGAGAGCGGTTGCCGGCAGAAGCGGGTGATGAGCGCAGTACAGGGGGGATGCAGTCGGGAGGCGGGGGCGGGGGCTGCGGCAGCAGAAGAGCGCAGTGGGCGGCTGCCTGGCACGCTATTTACCCCGCTGGGTGAGGTCCCGTAGGATACCCACTAGCGCCCCCTAGCTGGCGGCGCCCCGTGCCGTCGCCCGGCCCGCCCAGCCCAAGAAACGGCCCTGCTCTAATCAAGAAGTACAACCTCACCCCGGAAGTGTACCGCAGGAAATTCCGGAGTTTGCAGAGAGGTCCCACTAACAGTTATGCTGATGTTGTGGGCAGTCTGAGAACCACCTTCAGGCAATGGGTGCGAGGACTATCTGTTACCAGTTTTGAGGACCTGGAAGATCTGATGATCAAGGACCAGTTTCTTTTTCTATGTCCTACGGATGTAAGGTAGTTTGTGACAGAGAGCCTAAAACTGCTGACCAAGCTGCACAGATGGCAGATTCCTATGTTGCCAACAGGATTCCAGAAACCCGAAAGATGTCCGAGTCCAGCTGGAGGAGAGGTAAGCTTGTTGGGGACCCCCCTCTCTCTCCCTACCGACTGTCCGAGAAATCTACTTTTACTCCTTCTGGGGCCCCAAGAACCACACATACTTTCACTGACAGGCGGAGGTGCTTTTCATGTAACCAGATGGGGCATGTTAGCGTTGCTTGTCCTGATAAGAAGACGAGTGCCCCTACTTCTTCAAAACCCCTTGGTGCAGTCCCTTCTGTCTTGCTTGTGGCTGGGGCTAAGGAGAAGAACAATGACAATCTTCAATCTGTTACAGTGGGCAGCAAGGTGACTGTGGGCCTCAGAGACACTGGAGCAGAGGTGACTCTGGTGTGTCCAGAGATGGTGAACCCTGAGGATATAATTACTGGAAAGACCATGTCTGTAAATGGATTTGGAGGTGTCAGTCCTGCTGTACCCATGGCCTGCGTCTATCTGGACTGGGGAGCAGGCAGAGGATTTAGAGAAGTGGGAATTTCTGACACTATTCCTACTAATGTGTTGTTGGGCAGGGTGGTGTATCAGTATGTTCCTGCCCCTCCACTGAATGACGCCCAGACAACTGAGATATGCGATTCCCCACCGGTACTGTACACTAACTCGGGGATATGCCCTGATGTGGGAGAAATCTAAGGATGGATGTACAACTAGCTGTCTCTGATGTATGTAATGTAGAGATTAAGGATGATGTGCATGTTGCAGCTGTGACCCGTAGTCAAAATGCTTGTAAGCCTCAGATCTGTATACCTGGTGATAAGTCACAAATAGAAGTGTCTTTTGAGAAAGGTTCACACCTCATGGCTGACACCGGGGAGCAAGTGTCTGTTGTAACACCCCCCTCAGCCCATGATCTGAAGGCTGATAGCCTTGGTTTTCAAGCAGCTCTGCTTTCAGATGATAGCTTAGAGAAGCTGAGATGTCTTGCAGATAAACCCCCTGCTGATTCTGGCAATGAACGAGTGTACTGGGACCAGGGAAAGCTGTATACAGAGACTGTTCCCACAGACATGCAAAATTCATGGGAGTCTGAAAAGCGACTGGTTGTCCCTTACCCATTCAGAGAGCAATTGCTGAAAATTGCTCATGAGATCCCTTTAGCAGGACATTTGGCAGTACAGAAAACAAAAGCCCGTTTGACCCATAACTTTTATTGGCCGAATATGGGGACTGACATAGCCAACTACTGTCGATCTTGTATAGTTTGCCAGCGAGTTGGAAAGGCAGGGAATATGCTTAAAGATCCGTTGATTCCTTTGCCAATCATTGATGAGCCTTTCCAACGAGTGGCTGTTGATATTATAGGTCCTCTGGCAATTCCCAGCAGTTCAGGCAAACGCTTCATTTTAACAGTAGTTGACTATGCCACCCGATATCCAGAAGCTGTAGCACTGTCTTCCATACGAGCCGATAAGGTTGCAGATGCACTGCTTACTGTATTTTCACGAGTTGGGTTTCCCCGAGAGATGTTGACTGATCAAGGAACCCAATTCATGTCCAACCTAATGGAGAGCCTGTGCCAGAAAATACAGGTGCAGCATATTGTATCTAGTCCCTATCACCCTCAGACTAATGGGCTATGTGAGCAGTTTAATGGGACACTGAAGCAAATGCTTAGGATGCTTGTAGTGACCCAGGGGAGGGACTGGGAACGTTACCTTCAACATCTGTTATTTGCATACAGAGAGGTACCCCAGGCCTCAACAGGGTTCTCACCATTTGAACTCCTTTATGGAAGAAGGGTAAGGGGGCCCCTTGATCTCATTAAAGAGTCTTGGGAGGGGAAGCTGGAGACCCAGGAAGTCTCGGTGGTGGAATATGTCATAAAGCTTCGGGAAAAAATGCAAGCACTGAGCAGTCTTGTGCATGACAACATGACCCAAGTTCAGACAAAACAAAAACTTTGGTATGATCGTAATGCCAGGCAAAGGACCTATGAAGCAGGACAGAAGGTTTGGGTGTTGGTCCCTATGCTACAGAATAAGTTACAGTCTGCATGGGAGGGCCCGTACACCGTACACAAACGCTTGAATGATGTAAACTATATAGTAGCCCTAGATGACAGACGTCGCAAGGTGTTTCATGTTAACATGTTTAAAGCCCATCACAGCAGAGAGCCATGTGTCCTGCCTGTCTGCAGCATGCCTGAGGAGGGGGAGAGGGATGTCTTGGTAGATTTATTGGCTGAGGCACAGGATACAGACACACTTGAGGGGGCAATATTTAACCCTTAGCTAACCCCCAGCCAGAAGGCTGAGCTGCTTAAAGTGTTAATGGCCTCCAAAGATACATTTACAGGCAGGCCTGGGAGAACTCAGTTAGCCATCCACAATGTGGACACTGGCATCCATCATCCTATTAGGCAGCCTGCATACCGGGTATCTGCAGAAGTTAAAGGTAACATGATGGGACAAATAGAAGAAATGTTGGCGCTGGGTGTAGTACAGAGATCTCAGAGTGCATGGGCCTCACCTGTAGTCCTCATCCCAAAGAAGGACCGGACAACCAGGTTTTGTGTGGACTATAGAAAATTAAATTCCATCACAAACTTTGATGCCTATCCCATGCCAAGGATAGATGAGCTCCTGGACCAGCTAGCTAGCGCTTCCTACCTAACCATTATGGACTTGACCAGGGATTATTGGCAGATTCCCTTAACAAAGGAGGCCCAGGAAAGATCTGCCTTTATAACACCATTTGGGCTGTATGAATTTTTAGTTATGCCATTTGGTTTAAAAAATGCCCCTGCCACATTTCAACGCCTGGTTAATCAACTGCTAGAAGGGCTAGATGGGTTTGCAGTGGCTTATCTCGATGACATAGCCATTTTTAGTAATTCCTGGGAAGAGCATCTTATTCACCTGTCCCAAGTTTTAGAGAGACTCAAACAAGCGGGTCTGACCATTAAACCAGGGAAGTGTCAGATTGCTATGTCTGAGGTTCCCTACTTAGGACACTGTGTGGGTGGTGGGGTGCTAAGACCTGAACAGGAAAAAACTGAAGCGATTACAGCCTGGCCTACTCCAAAGACTAAGAAGCAGGTAATGTCTTTTCTAGGTACAGCTGGCTACTACAAGAAGTTTGTGCAAAATTACAGTGCCCTGGCAAAACCCCTAACAGATCTCACCAAGAAAAAGCTCCCCCAAATTGTGTCTTGGACCCCCCAATGTGAGGAATCCTTTGTAGCCCTAAAGGCTGCCTTGGCAAACTCACCGGTCCTGCAAGCTCCAGATTTCTCCCGCAGGTTTGTGGTACAGACTGATGCCAGTACTTATGGGTTAGGGGCTGTTCTCAGTCAGGTAAATCAGAAAGGAGAAGAACACCCAGTTCTCTATTTGAGCAGGAAACTCCTGCCAAGGGAAGTTTCCTATGCAACTATTGAAAAGGAGTGTTTAGCGATTGTGTGGTCCCTACAAAAACTACAGCCCTATCTATACGGACGCAACTTCACAGTGGTCACCGACCACAACCCACTTAGCTGGCTTAACAGAGTAGCTGGGGACAATGGGAAACTACTAAGATGGAGCTTAGTATTACAGCAGTATGACTTCACCATACAACATAAGAAGGGCATTGAACATGGTAATGCAGATGGTCTCTCTCGCCAGGGGGGGGACAGAGGTGCAGGTGGGCTTGGGAGATGGCAGGTAAGCCAGTCCCCCATGCCCATTCTTAAAAGGGGGAGGTGTGATGGAAATGGACAGCCCAGTCCCTATTGTGTGTACAGTTATATTATATGTGGTATGAAAGTGTTTGACTCATTCAAACACTATAGACTGTTATGTGTATTCCACTCACTATACCTTGGCTTGTCCAAACATCATAAACTCTGGGCAGTTTATTGAGTGTCTCTGGTCAGGAAACACCATGTCTGGGTTATTGAGGGTCACAGGAAACCTGGAGTTCTTATCTACTTCAAAGAATGGATAGACCCACTCAAACACAACACCCCCCCAACCATAGGACAATAGTTCAATTACAGGACATATGCAATGAGGTGTCCCTGGTCCTTCCCCATTATCACCTAATGAGCCAATTATTGACAACTCATTATCCTAATCACCTGTTGGGTGGCTCGGAAATCTGAGCTGAGTTTTGACTGTATAAAACATGGTGCCAACAGCAAAACTTGGTGGCAGTGGAGGGGGTCAGTCTGACTGAGCTGCGATCCATGATTTCTCCTACCCCCTGGGAAGGCAACAACTATTGTAAGTGTTAGATAGTTTCTGCTTATTTCTCCCTTTTATTTTATACTGTTATTGCATGTATATATGTCATCTTATTTACCTTTATTTTTGTAAGCACTGTACCTTTTGTCTATTAAAGCTTAAAACTTTAATAAGTTTAGTCCTTGTATGCTCTAAGAATCCATAGCCTTTGGACGTAGTGCTTTAATCCTGTGAGTGCCAGTGAGTGGTGTTGTGGGTTGACAGGGTCCTTTCACACTTAATTTGAAAGGTGGTGGCAGTGTGTTTGTTGAGGTGCTGGAACTGGGTTGGGGTGTGATTTATGCTCAATTTGCCACCTGAAGGGTAGGTGAGTGCAAGATTGAGTGAGTGGAAATACATTAACCCCTTGCAGTGGCATCCACGTCACGTGCTAGTAAGTGTGTACGTGACAGTACGGTTTTTTTTTTTTATTTTCTTGTGTTGAGGGAGAGCAGGGGGCATTTCTATGGGGGCAGGGGGCATTACTATGTGGACAGAGCAGGGGAGATTACTATGGGGGCAGAGGACATTACTATGGGGGCAGGGGACATTACTATGGGGGCAGGGGACATTACTATGGGGACAGAGCAGGGGACATTACTATGGGGACAGAGCAGGGGACATTACTATGGGGGCAGAGCAGGGGCATTACTATGGGGACAGAGCAGGGGACATTACTATGGGGAGCAGGGGATATTACTATGGGGGAATGGCAGGGGACATTACTATGGGGACAGAGGGCATCTTTACTATATGGAGGGCACAGCATTGGGACATTATTACTATATGGAAGGCACAGCACAGGACATGACCTACAAACCTCCTTACTTTACTGCACATGACACCAAACAGTGGAGTTACTACTGTATGGGAGTCTATGGGTGGGGAAAAAGGGAAGGAAGTGGCTGGAAATGTGCGGAGCCTAACATGTTTGTCTGACAGGTCCCAAAGAGATGAATTGTAGCTTGAAGATATCATCATGGTGGTCTGGGCAAGATGGAGAGGAAACGGAGAGCGATCACCTCAGATCAAAGAAGACGTCACCTGTGAGTTACTGGATTCCTTTTTTTTTCAGTATTTTGTCAAACTTTATTTGGTAGGTGTGCCCCAAGGTGTGCTATACAAAGGGGCCCGCTGAGGCTCTCTCGCCCAAGGGCCCACAAAAACCTGGAGCCGGCCCTGCTCCTGCTGGTCACTGCTGTATACATGTATATGGCCCCTGCTGGTCAGTTTGGGGGGGCGCTCCTCTCACACAGTCCTCACTCTGTACCTGACAATCCAGCACTCAGCAGCCTGACAGACACACTAATGGTGCTCACTCACTGTGTCAGAGCTGCTGCTGGGCTTCTTCACATGGCAGCCATCAGGGCCGGACTGGGACTGAAAATCAGCCCTGGCATTTCCGAGCACACAGGCCCACTCGCCGTGCGGTGATAAGTTATGAGACGATGTTGTGAGTGCAGCGCGGCTACATGTTGTATCATCACGGCCATGACTGGAATTACAGATAATAACACAGTAAATGGGGTCAGAAGCTTCTGTCTCTGTACTGTGTAGCTGAGCTGCAGTTACAGGTTGTCACCACTACACAGTGTACAGAGACAGACTGCTTCTGCCCTCGGTCACTGTGCTCAGTTTAACACCACCAACACATACTGACTAATACCACCACACACTGACTAATACCACCACACACTGACTAATACCACCGCACACTGACTAATACCACCGCACACTGGCTAATACCACCGCACATTGACTAATACCATCACATACTGACTAACACCACCGCTGCTACTAAATAACTTCCACTGTACATATATCACTATCACCTCATACAGTCTCTTCTCCCCCTCCCTTATAGATGGCCCCCTCTCTCTTCTCCCCCTCCCTTATAGATGGCTCCCCTCACTTCTCCCCCCTCCTTTATAGATGGCCCCCTCTCTCTTCTCCCCCCCCCTCCTTTATAGATGGCCCCCTCTCTCTTCTCCCCCCTCCTTTATAGATGTCCCCCTCTCTCTTCTCCCCCCTCCTTTATAGATGTCCCCCCTCTCTCTTCTCCCCCCTCCTTTATAGATGTCCCCCCTCTCTCTTCTCCCCCCTCCTTTATAGATGTCCCCCCTCCTTTATAGATGTCCCCCCTCTCTCTTCTCCCCCCTCCTTTATAGATGTGCCCCCTCTCTCTTCTCCCCCCTCCTTTATAGATGTCCCCCCTCTCTCTTCTCCCCCCTCCTTTATAAATGTCCCCCCTCTCTCTTCTCCCCCCTCCTTTATAGATGTCCCCCCTCTCTCTTCTCCCCCCTCCTTTATAGATGGCCCCCTCTCTCTTCTCCCCCCTCCTTTATAGATGTCCCCCCTCTCTCTTCTCCCCCCTCCTTTATAGATGTCCCCCCCTCTCTTCTCCCCCCTCCTTTATAAATGCCCCCCTCTCTCTTCTCCCCCCTCCTTTATAGATGTCCCCCCTCTCTCTTCTCCCCCCTCCTTTATAGATGCCCCCCTCTCTCTTCTCCCCCCTCCTTTATAGATGTGCCCCCTCTCTCTTCTCGTCCCTCCTTTATAGATGTCCCCCCCTCTCTCTTCTCCCCCCTCCTTTATAGATGTCCCCCCTCTCTCTTCTCCCCCCTCCTTTATAGATGGCCCCCTCTCTCTTCTCCCCCCTCCTTTATAGATGTGCCCCCTCTCTTCTCGCCCCTCCTTTATAGATGTGCCCCCTCTCTCTTCTCCCCCCTCCTTTATAGATGTCCCCCCTCTCTCTTCTCCCCCCTCCTTTATAGATGTCCCCCCTCTCTCTTCTCCCCCCTCCTTTATAGAAGCCCCCCTCTCTCTTCTCCCCCCTCCTTTATAGATGGCCCCCTCTCTCTTCTCCCCCCTCCTTTATAGATGTCCCCCCTCCTTTATAGATGTCCCCCCTCTCTCTTCTCCCCCCTCCTTTATAGATGTCCCCCCTCTCTCTTCTCCCCCCTCCTTTATAGAAGCCCCCCTCTCTCTTCTCCCCCCTCCTTTATAGATGTCCCCCCTCTCTCTTCTCCCCCCTCCTTTATAGATGTCCCCCCTCTCTCTTCTCGCCCCTCCTTTATAGATGTGCCCCCTCTCTCTTCTCCCCCCTCCTTTATAGATGTCCCCCCTCTCTCTTCTCCCCCCTCCTTTATAGATGTCCCCCCTCTCTCTTCTCCCCCCTCCTTTATAGATGTCCCCCCTCTCTCTTCTCCCCCCTCCTTTATAGATGTCCCCCTCTCTCTTCTCCCCCCTCCTTTATAGATGTGCCCCCTCTCTCTTCTCGCACCTCCTTTATAGATGTCCCCCCTCTCTCTTCTCGCCCCTCCTTTATAGATGTCCCCCCTCTCTCTTCTCCCCCCTCCTTTATAGATGTCCCCCCTCTCTCTTCTCCCCCCCTCCTTTATAAATGTCCCCCTCTCTCTTCTCCCCCCTCCTTTATAGATGTCCCCCCTCTCTCTTCTCCCCCCTCCTTTATAGATGCCCCCCCTCTCTCTTCTCCCCCCTCCTTTATAGATGGGCCCCCTCTCTCTTCTCGTCCCTCCTTTATAGATGTCCCCCCTCTCTCTTCTCCCCCCTCCTTTATAGATGTGCCCCCTCTCTCTTCTCCCCCCTCCTTTATAGATGTCCCCCCTCTCTCTTCTCCCCCCTCCTTTATAGATGGCCCCCTCTCTCTTCTCCCCCCTCCTTTATAGATGTGCCCCCTCTCTCTTCTCGCCCCTCCTTTATAGATGTGCCCCCTCTCTCTTCTCGCCCCTCCTTTATAGATGTCCCCCCTCCTTTATAGATGGCCCCCGGTCACTGCAGCCCGCTCCTGTTACCTCCTATCACCGCAGCTCGCTCCTGTGGCCTCCTGTCACCGGAGCCCGCCTCTGCCCGTTCCGGTAACCGCAGCCTGCCTCTGCCCGCTCCGGTCACCGCTGCCCTCTCGGTCCGCCTTCTGTCACCGGATCACAGCCTCTGCCCGCTCCGGTCACTGCAGCCCGCTCGGCCCGCCCCTGATGTGCGCTAATCCAATCAACGTGGAGCAGCGTGGGGCCGCTGCGGTGCACGTAACGCGCGTTCCAAGGCCGGCCGCAGCGGCCACACGCTGCTCCACGTTGATTGGATTAGCGGAGCACGTCAGGGGCGGGCCGAGCGGGCTGCAGTGACCGGAGCGGGCAGAGGCTGTGATCCGGTGACAGGTGGCGGACAGAGCGGGCTGCAGTGACCGGAGCGGGCAGAAGCGGACCGGAAAGAGAAACGGGCCGCGGCGGTGATTTTTTTTTTTATGCAGCCCGGGCGGCCCACAGACTGGTAATCTGGCCAGCCCAGCGGGCATTTGCCCGGTTTGCCAGATTACCAGTCCGGGCCTGGCAGCCATAGACGCTCACGATCTCTCCACCTGCTGTCTTCCCTCCCCTCCTCACACAAGGCTCTGCAAGACAGTGGAGGAGAGGAGAAGGAGGGGGCCAGCAGCAGCAGCCTGTAGGAGGAAGAGAGCAGGGAGAAGAACCAGCCCTGGCCGGGCTCGGCATCTGGCAGATGAGCGGGCCCCTCAGGAGCAGGGGGCCTGCTATTGCCAGGTGTAGTTGCCTTCTTGGGGGCCACTACAGATGTGTTAAGGCTGTCTGCAAAAGCAATAGCTTTTGCAGACAGCATTAACTGATTGAGACCTTAGTGGGCCCCCTGCCTGAGAGGGCCCAGAAGCGATCTCTACTGATCATGTGTGTTTAAATATGTATGATATTGTAAATATATGTTTATGGGTGCACAAGTAAACCTCATTAATCAGTAGAATGTAGATCCCACCTGGATAATAATATATAATATGTATATTGTAGACATGTCACTGGAGAAGTGTTCGAGGGGGTGTACATCTCACCTAGGTTGCTACGTAGTGTGAGATGGTAAGTCCAGGATGGATCTGTTGCTCAGCAGTGTTATGCTGCTGAGTTATCTATTGTTGCCGGGCCTGGATTTACATCAAATGGCAGGTAGGTTTGGTAGTGGGACCTGCCATTCCCTCCCCCCGATCCAGTTTGGGTTTTGGGATCAGGTGAGCTCTTACCCTAATGAGCATGAGAGGGTAAAAGCTCAGCAGAGGTGCAGGTGGTTGCTCTCAGCCAGGAGTGAACAGCCTGTGTGTGTTTGGTGGAAGCTGTGAATATAGCCCCTGCTGGAGCTAAAATACATCCTGCGATATCCAGGCGAAAGACGCACTGTTATCAAGTGTCAGATAGGTGAGGAAACCTGTTAGTAAGCGCCCAGACGGGCAAGACCTTTTTGTTTGTTTTGGTTCTTAAAAGCACAGTGTTGCTGTATTTCTGTTTGCTGGACTGTTTATGCTGCAAATAAACGCCAAGCTGATCTTTTATGAATACAAGTCTTCTGTGAACTGTGTCCAAACACACCATCCCCCGGGAAGATCCCTACAATCGGTGGAGGATGCGGGCAAAACGGTTGCTAGGGGCAACGGTGTGCATCAACTTGGCTACAGCTGCTTATGTCCTGGTTGAAGGCTGCTGCTTCACTCCAAAAACAGTCAATCAACATGGAGGAGATGATGAAGCAGTTAATGCAAGTGAGTCTGCAACAGCAACAGGCTCTGACAGCTGCTAACCTGCGCCATGAACAGGCGATGGCTCAACAACAGAAACTCATTGAGAAGCTGATAGCAAAGCAAGAGGCGCCTCCAGGTGCTAATCCACAGCCGGTGGCAGCAGCCGCTCTAGAGACTTTTTATGTGAGAAGAGCTGTGCAGCGTGCGCTGCAAAAGATGACTGCTGATGACGATGTTGAGGCCTACTTAACTGTTTTTGAGCGTGTGGCTGAGCGAGAGAACTTACCATCCACTGAGTGGGCAGAAGTCATTGCTCCCTATTTAACAGGCGAACCTCAAAAGGCCTACTATGACCTCAGTGAGCAAGAGGTCAAAGACTATCCTCGGCTAAGAGCAGAGATACTTGCCCGACTAGGAGTTACTGCAGCTGTCCGTGCCCGGAGGGTACGCAACTGGAGCTACAGTCTGGACAAATCAGTGAGGTCCCAGATGTATGTCCTGATTCATTTTGCAAGAAAGTGGTTGGAGCCAGACACCTCTACTCCTGCACAGATCCTAGAGAGGGTCGTGATGGATCGCTACCTCCGAGCACTTCCTGCTGATCTGCAATGCTGGGTGGGACAAGGCAACCCTAAGAATGCAGACGAACTTGTCAAACTTGTGGAGAGGTTCCAGGTGACTGAGGACTACCTCCGTGATGTTCCTGCAGCACCTTCACCTCCCTGGAGTGCCAGATCTATGCCACCAGCTGGTAAGAGACTTCCATCTATTGGGGGAGTGTGAAAGGGGGCTGATAGAGCGAAGAGCGCTCAGGAGGTGTCTCAGGGGCAAAAGACTGGTGATGATCCCAGGTGGCTAAGTGGCCCTAAAAAGGACTCCCTGTCAAGGAGACCAGGCCCTATCCAGTGCTGGAGATGCCAAGAGACGGGACATGTGTCTGCCCATTGCCCCCTTACCAATGAGCCCATGGAGTGTGACGCTAGCTGACGTCAGTCGCTATTTGCGGAACCGTCCTGTGTTGCAGTCCCTGGACTAGAGACTAGACCACAAATCTGAAACATTACAGTCAATGACTTCCCTGTTAAGGCGTTGCTGGACTCAGGAAGCCTTGTCACCTTGGTTCATGCCAGCCTGGTGACTGGGGACTTTGTGTCAGAAAAACATATGAGTGTGGTGTGCATACATGGTGATACAAAAGTTTACCCTATAGTGCTGGCTAAAGTCGGGACTGAACTAGGCGCTGTACAATATGAAGTGGGTGTGGTTAAAAACCTTATGCATAATGTGATATTAGGGCGTGATTTTCCATTGTTCTGGGCTCTATGGGGAAAAAGAAAATCCCCTGAAAGGAGTGAGGATACCCCTAGGTCTATTGCATTACCCACTGTAAATGATAAAAATGTACAGGATGAAAATGATAATTTTCCTTTGCAGGTCCTGGCTGGTGAGGAAGAGGCTCCTCCCACTGACCAGAATGTACCAGACTTAGAGGTGTCTAGGGATAATTTTGGTACTGCACAGGTACAGGACCCCACTCTCAAAAATGCGAGAGAGCAGGTCGCTGTTATGAATGAGGTACCTCAGGAACCAGATGCTGAGAAAAGATTTCCACATTTTTCTGTGACTAACAATCTCTTCTATAGAGTCACTAAGATTAATGACGAGGTTGTGGAACAGCTTCTGGTTCCTAAACCGTACCGGCGTCAGGTATTGGACATGGCCCATAATCATGTGCTTGCTCACTGTGCTTGCTCACTGTGCTTGCTGACAAGTGGTTGAAAATAAGTGGAGTTTAAAAAAGGAGTTGTTGGTGATTCTGTGGGTTTGGAGTGACTGATATATTGTTGTTTTTGTGCAATTGTGTGGTGTGCATTGCTGCAGTGCATAGATAGCTAGTGCCATAGTTGCTTAGTTAAACAGGTCCAAACAGTTTTTTTTTTCTCTGGTCTGCTCTGCACCTGGGGGTGGGGTTAATTGATCTCAGGTGCTTAAATCAAGGCTCAGCACTCACTGTGTGTGCTGACAAGTGGTTGAAAATAAGTGGAGTTTAAAAAAGGAGTTGAAAGAAGGAGTTACAAGTTCTGGTAAGTGCTGAATCTCTTTCTTTTTCACTGTTTTTGTTGCACTGAGGATGATGGCTAGCGAGATGGAAGGATTCATTCAGTGCGCAGTCTGCCGCATGTACGCACAACTGGAGCAGGTGTTCCAGGGTGAGTACCGCTGTGACAGATGTGAGCATGTTGCCCATCTAGAAGCTCGAGTTAGAGATCTGGAGAAGCATAATGCAACACTGAGGGAACTTGGCCATCTTGAGAGGGAACTTCGGCTCACTGAGCAGGAAGTTAGTGGGTTAGAGATGGAGGGTGGTGATATAGATCAGGAGGCCCAAGTAAGTAGCTGGGTTAATGTAGTTAGAGGGACCAGTAAGGGATCCAAGAAAAGGAAGGCCACTTCTCCTACTATATGCCCAAGCAAAATTGCCAAGTTAGGTGATGATGCAAGGGCATCCGTGTCAGAAATGGCAGCTCTAGTGGAACCTGTTCTCCCTAACAGCCGGGGAACAGTCCAACTAGTAGTGGGCGGGATGGTATTGTAGGTAGGCCTAGACAGCTAGTGGTTGTAGGGGATTCTATAATCAGGAAGACGGATAGAATAATTTGTCGCCAAGACCGCCCCAACCGAATGGTTTGCTGTCTCCCTGGTGCCAGGGTTCGGCATGTGGTGGAAAGGGTGGATAAATTACTTGGGGGGGCTGGGGATGACCCAGCTGTCGTGGTCCATGTGGGAACCAATGACAGGATACAAGGTAGGTGGAGGTCTATTAAAACTAATTTTAGAGAACTAGGTGCTAAGTTGAAGGGAAGGACCTCCAAGGTGGTATTCTCTGGAATACTGCCTGTGCCATGCGCATCGCAGGAAAGACAGCGGGAGCTTAGGGAGTTAAATGCATGGCTCAAGTCGTGGTGTAGAGGAGAAGGGTTTGGGTTTTTAGAGCACTGGGCTGACTTTTCATTGGGGTACAATCTGTTTTCCGCAGATAATTTGCACCTTAATGGAAGGGGGTCCGCTGTGCTGGGGGAGAGAATCCTAGAAGGGGTGGAGGGGTTTTTAAACTAGGGATGTGGAGGGAGGACAATGTAGTGTGTCATGTAGTGGCAGATAGGTTAGAGAGGGGACAGAACAATGAGGAGGGAGGAGAAGGGTCCTGTGGGGGGAGGATAAGAGCAGTGCATAGGGAGATCCATATGTTGCGGATGAACAGTGAGGATGATTGTAGCCACAGCACAGTAATAAATCCCATTTCTTATAATGAAGCGGTTAAACTCAATGGTAATATAAAGTGTATGGTTACTAATGCCAGAAGTCTAGCCAGCAAGATGGGGGAGCTAGAGGCCTTGGTTCTGGTGGAGTCCATTGATGTGGTTGGTGTGACTGAGACATGGCTGGACTCCTCACATGACTGGGATGTCAATATTCAGGGATTTACGTTGTTCAGAAGGGACCGGGTGGGCAGAAGGGGAGGAGGAGTATGTCTGTATGTCAGAAATGATATTAAAGTAAGTGTAAAAGATGCAATAGTGGGAGATGACTGTGATGATGTGGAAGCATTATGGGTAGAACTACAGAAGGAGGTAAAGAGTGAAAAAATTATTCTTGGTGTAATCTATAGACCCCCAACATTACTGAGGAGGTAGATGGCCAGTTGAATAGACAAATAGAGCGGGCTGCCCGGGAGGGAACAGTAGTGATAATGGGGGACCTCAACTACCCAGATATAGATTGGGGTCACGGTTCAGCTAAAACCACAAAGGGGAGGGAATTTCTTAACCTCCTGCAGGATAATTTTCTGGGCCAGTTTGTGGAGGAGCCAACTAGAAGTGATGCCTTGTTGGATCTGGTTATTTCTAACAACGCTGAGCTGGTTGGGGATGTCACTGTCCATGAACACCTGGGTAATAGTGACCATAATATAGTGACTTTTAGCTTAAAGTGTAGAAAAGAAAAACATGTTGGGAGGGCAAAAACTCTTAATTTTAAAAGGGCCAATTTTCCTGGGTTAAGGGCAGAACTTCAGGGCATAGACTGGGAGCGGCTGCTGTCACATACGGATACAGCTAATAAATGGGAAATCTTCAAATCCACATTAAATAACTGTACTGCCAAATATATTCCTATGGGTAACAAATATAAACGGTTAAAATCCAATCCCACATGGCTTACAACCGAGGTTAGAAGGGCTATAAATGAGAAAAAAGGGGCATTCAAAAAATATAAATCAGAGGGGTCAGCTGTAGCATTTAAACATTACAAAGAAGTCAACAAAACCTGTAAAAATTTAATAAAAGCAGCAAAAATTCACAATGAAAGGCAGGTAGCTATAGAAAGCAAAAGAAACCCCAAAAAATTCTTCAAATATATTAATGCAAAAAAACCAAGGTCAGAGCATGTAGGACCCCTAAATAATGGTGACGGGGAATTAATAACTGGGGATCAGGAGAAAGCTGAGTTACTTAATGGGTTCTTCAGTTCTGTATATACAAAAGAGGATGGAGCTGTGGTGGGTGGGGCCAGTACTGAGGTGGGTGGGGCCAGTGCTGCTAACACATGTAATGTACTGAACTGGTTTACTATAGATATGGTCCAAGATAAATTAAACAAACTCAATGTAACCAAAGCTCCAGGGCCTGATGGATTGCACCCCAGAGTTCTTAGGGAACTCAGTTCTGTAATTTCACTACCCTTGTATGAAATATTCCGTGATTCTTTGCTTACTGGTATTGTGCCGAGGGACTGGCGTAAGGCAAATGTAATGCCGATCTTCAAAAAGGGCTCTCGAACTTCCCCAGGTAACTATAGACCCGTAAGCTTAACGTCCATTGTGGGGAAACTATTTGAGGGGCTTATAAGGGACTACATCCAGGAATATGTAGTGGCTAATAGTATTATAAGTGATAACCAGCATGGTTTTACTAAGGACAGAAGCTGTCAAACCAACCTAATATGTTTCTATGAAGAGGTAAGTAGAAGCCTGGATGGCGGCGCGGCTGTGGATATAGTGTACCTGGATTTTGCAAAAGCGTTTGACCCAGTTCCTCATGGACGTCTGATGGGTAAGTTAAAGTCTATTGGTTTGGAAAATTTAATGTGTAACTGGATTGAAAACTGGCTTAATAATCGTACCCAGAGAGTGGTGGTCAATGATTCCTACTCCGAATGGTCCCCGGTAATAAGTGGTGTACCCCAAGGGTCAGTACTGGGCCCTCTTCTGTTTAACTCGTTTATTAATGATATTGAGAATGGAATTAACAGCAATGTTTCTATCTTTGCAGATGACACCAAGCTTTGTAGTACAGTACAGTCTATGGAGGATGTGCAGATGTTACAGGATGACTTAGACACACTGAGTGTTTGGGCGTCCACTTGGCAAATGAGGTTCAATGTGGATAAATGTAAAGTTATGCACCTGGGTACTAATAACCCGCATGCATCATATGTCCTGGGGGGAGTTACTCTGGGAGAGTCACTAATAGAGAAGGATCTGGGTGTACTTGTAGATAATAGACTACAGAATAGCACACAATGTCAGTCAGCTGCTTCTAAGGCCAGTAGGATATTGTCATGCATTAAAACAGGCATGGACTCACGGGACAGGGATATAATATTACCGCTTTATAAAGCTTTGGTGCGGCCTCATCTGGAGTATGCCGTCCAGTTTTGGAACCCGATTCATAAAAAGGATGTTCTAGAGCTGGAGAGGGTACAAAGACGGGCAACTAAACTAATAAGGGGAATGGAGCATCTTAGTTATGAGGAGAGATTAAAAGAATTACATTTGTTTAGTCTGGAGAAGAGACGTTTAAGGGGAGATATGATTAACTTATTTAAATATATAAATGGCCCCTACAAGAGATATGGGGAAAAGATGTTCCAGGTAAAACCCCCTCAAAGGACAAGAGGGCACTGCCTCCGCCTGGAGAAAAAAAGGTTCAATCTCTGGAGGCGACAAGTCTTCTTTACCATGAGAACTGTGAATCTGTGGAACAGTCTACCACAGGATCTGGTCACAGCAAAAACAGTAGAGGGCTTCAAAACAGGGCTAGACAAGTTCTTAGACCAAAATAATATAGATGCATATGTATAGAACATATCACCCCTCCCCCTTCCCTGTATCCATCCCCTCCTTGGTTGAACTTGATGGACATGTGTCTTTTTTCAACCGTATTAACTATGTAACTATGTTCTTGGGGGCCACTTGGGGACTGACAAAACACAGGAGTAACAAAATCCATTGACAGGTGGGACCACGGACGAGAAGGCAAAGGCATAGGTTGCAGCAACCCTTCTGGTAGACATCTCGGGGTTTTAGCCCGAGCACATATCTCACAAGCTTTAACATACTCAGATACATCTTTTTGCCACTTGGGCCACCAGTAGGAGCGAGACAGCAGGTACCCCGTTCCTGCAATCCCTGGGTGACCTGCCAGATTAGACGCATGAAGCTCTCTAAGAACCTCTAATCTCAAGTTCAAAGGTACAAACAATTTACCAGGAGGACCACCAGGAGGTGCACTCACCTGAGTGTTAAGGATGGCCTTGGTAATATTCACAGTCATGCCCGCAACAACTGTCCCAGGGGCAGGGCCGTCTTAACAGCATTATGGGCCCCTGGGCAGAGGTGCGAATTAACCCCCCCCCCTAGCGGCCGCCGCCCCTCTTATCTGGTAAGGTACAGTGGTACCTTGGTTTAAGAGTAACTTGGTTTAAGAGCTCACAGTTTTTCAAAACTGTGACTTGGTTTAAGAGCATTGTTTTGGTTTAAGAGCTCCCTGTATTGGGTGGGAGGGCGGGTGGAGGAGGGACATGGTCTCAATAGCGGGGTCTACAGCTCTGTACTCTGACCCAGGAAGTCTCCCTCACCTGCCAAATCATAGCAGATCCACTTCAGGCTGGGGCCTACATCAGGGGACAGGACTGTAGAGGTAATCTCTCCATAGCTGTAACCCCTCTCTCCCCGGACAGAGAGTGCTGCATGTATTTGCCCACATCTGTCCTGCTCATTCCTTCATACTCCCTGCAGTCTCTGTCAAGCCCTTGTGTTTCCCATCCGCTCCATTACTGTACAGTAACTTATAATATCACAATATGTTTGTTTCATCTGTTTTACGTGTTATTCAGAATAATAAATCATTATTTTTTGGGTGTGGAACCAATTGTCTGCATTTCTATAATTTCTTATGGGAAAATTTGCTTTGGTTTAAGAGTGATTTGGATTACAAGCACGGTCCTGGAACGAATTATGCTCGTAATCCAAGGCACCACTGTATATTGCCTATAATAGTGATTGTCATATATGTTGCACACATACAGTATATCACTATTACAGGCAATATACCTTACCACCTATTTATCTACCATATAGATACAGGTATAAGGGTGGAGCAGTAGGTAGGTGGTTATATAGCCTATAATAGTGATATATGTGTACAAATATATATATGGGGGGTACAGGTATATGTGGGGTATACAGGTGGTGGGTAAAAGCCTAATTAATATATATTGGTGCCCCTCTCTATATATGAGACATGTTGCTGTCCCTCTGCATATACGCCATGTTGTCTCCCTGTATACTGTATAATACAGGGAGTCTGTGTATACTGTATTATACAGTATACAGGGAAACAACACGGCTTATATATAGAGAAGGGCAAAACAACATGTCTTATATATACAGAGGGGCAACAACATGACTATTATAGATTAGAACCATGTTGTTTCCCTGTATGTATACTGTATAATACAATATACAGGGAAACAACATGGTTCATATATAGAGAAGGGCAAAACAACATGCCTCATATATACAGAGGGGCAACAACATGACTATTATATATGAGAACCATGTTGTTTTGCCCTTCTCTATATATGAACCATGTTGTTTCCCTGTATATTGTATTATACAGTATACATACAGGGAGACAACAATGGAGTGATAGGTGAAGGATAAGTATATAATACACTGCTGTATACACTGAATGGAGATATATATACACACTAAGGAGGAGGATAAGTATATAATACATTGCTGTATACACTGAATGGAGATATATATACACACTCAGGAGGAGGATAAGTATATAATACATTGCTGTATACACTGAATGGAGATATATATACACACTCAGGAGGAGGATAAGTATATAATACACTGCTGTATACACTGAATGGAGATATATATACACACTCAGGAGGAGGATAAGTATATAATACATTGCTGTATACACTGAATGGAGATATATATACACTCAGAGGAGTTACACCCCCGATCCCTCCCCCTCCCTGTTTACCAGTTCACCCAGGGCCCTGTCTGCATCCCTGCAGAGAGCACTCCCATGATTAACACCTTCCCTGCCAGCTAGCCTCCCCCCTCTGGTATCAGCACATACTCACTCAGGCTTTGTGCTTCAGGCCTCCAGCTTCTCCTTCCTCTAAGGGCTCTGCTGGTGACGTCACTCTCCTGCTCCGCACGGGAATGCAGGGGGTGAGAGAGACCTCTAGTGACCGGAAGCAGAATGCAGCTTCCGGCCACAAGAGCGAGCTGTGCACAGCCCCTATCTACCAGCGCAGATCAGGAGCACTCCCAGTTAAAGGGCCAGGGAATATGACACAGGGCAGGGGCCCCCTAGGACGCATGGGCCCCCGGGCAGCCGCCTACCATGCCCAATGGGTAAGACGGCCCTGCCCAGGGGGCAAGATAATTTCAGGTTTTTCCCCAGCAATTTTACCATCACCAAAACTTCTGGACAAGGCCAGGGGCATAGCTAGGATTCATGGGCCCCATAGCAAAAAACTGTATGGGGCCCCATGAATCCTGTATGCCCACCATTTATGGCCAACTCCCAAACACTCACAATGGCGCACATATATACACACACAGAGGCACCATTAACATATATACAGATACACCACTGACATACACACATTCACACTAGAATGTGATTACACTAGTGCAGATGTATACACAATGAATAGACTGTACACAGGGAAATCATCTCAGTGTAATAAGAAATACTGAACTAGAAATAATATCAGCTGTATTTTCTTTTAATGGTGGGTTCTTTTATTAGAGCCCAGCATTAATAGAAGCCACTGCAGAATATCTTTTGGAACCTGTCAATCACTAGTAACATACACAAACACACACATATACACCAGTGTTACAGACACTACTGACATATACACATATACACCCGTCACAGATACTGCATATACACACATATACACCTCTGTCGCAGACACTACTGACATATACACGACTGTCACAGATACTACTGACATATACACACATATATACCCCTGTCACAGACACTACTGACATATACACCACTGTCACAGACACTACTGACATATACACACACATATACACCCGTCACAGACACTACTGACATAGACACCACTGTCTCAGATTCTACTGACATATACACACATATACACCCGTCACAGATACTACTGACGTATACACCCCTGTCACAGACACTACTGACATATACACCACTGTCACAGATCCTACTGACATATACACCACTGTCACAGACACTACTGACATAAACACACACAAAAATACATAGCTACAGTAGATACACTCACTAACATATACACATATAGCCACAGATACAAACGTACACACACTCACTGATACACATACATACATACATACATAAATACATACATAGACTCAGCACTTACAGCTCCCAGGCTTCCCCTTCCTCCTCCTGTAGTCGGCTGATCTTCACACAGAAGTATTAAGGACCTTTAGGTCATGTGATACGGTCCTTCGTCCTCTCCTTCTGTGCGGTGCAGGACCTGGCAGGCAGGACCTGGACATCTTAGCACAAAAAGAATTTTTTCGTAACCTGGACAAGACTTCACGTACATGTTTTACATGGGATTCCCAATCAGACGAGTAAATCAAAATATCATCAAGGTATACTACCACATACTGACCAAATAAGTCTCGAAAAATGTAATTGACAAATCTCCAGGTACTCAGGAGTCCCTCAGGAGTATTAAATGCCATCTTCCATTCATCCCCCTCCATGATCCAGATCAAGTTGTAGTCACCCCGTAAATTAATTTTGGAGAACCAGTGAGGGCCCACCACCTGATTGAGCAAATCTGCGATTAGAGGGATGGGGTGCATATCCTTGATGGTTATCTTGTTGAGTTCTCTGTAATCGATACAGGGGCGTAGCCCACCATCTTTCTTTTTTTACGAAAAAGAATCCTGCACCCATAGGGGACGCAGTGGGTCTAACGTGTCCTTTTTTCAGGCTGTCTTGAACGTATGTGCACATTGACTCTCGCTCTGGGGGGGACAGGTTAAAAATGCGACTCCTGGGGTCAGCGCCCGCTACTGAAAATGGATAAGATAATGGCACCATTTGTATGCCCAAAGAATGGGCCACCGAGACCCGAATAAAACTTAGAGCTGCCCCTGAGTCCACCATGGCAGTACCCTCAACAGAAAAACCATTGTAACACAAGGTAATGGGTATCAAAAAATTTTCAACATTTTTAGGAGGTATCTGGGTGCCTGAGTGACCCTCCGGACCATCACTCAGGCACTGGAGTTTTCCGACCTCCGAGGTGGTTTCACCAGACAGGATTTCAGGAAGTGGCCAGATTTTCCGCAATACAGGCATAAGAAATTCTCCAGTCAGTATTTTCTTCTGGCAGTCGTGTTACCTGGTAACCTGGTAACTAGAGGGAAAAAGGAAAAAATAATATATTTTTTTGGGCCTGTGAAAATGTCTGGGAATGTTCTGGGAAAACAGTAGACAAGTGCAGCCCTGCAACTGACACCCACCCAGCTCACCCTACCTACTTGCCTCAGCAGTCCTAGGTAACTGTGGACAACTTGTCGACGTTCCCTATACTGAATAAGGTGCAACACAGGACAAGACAAAACGAACAAACACAATATAGAATAGTCAGAAAAGCAATGTCAGCTACAACCGGGAATCAGAATCAGAATCAGTAGCAAAGTCAGGGTACAAAATCCAAGGTCAGAAAATAGCCAGCATACAATCAGAGAAACGCTAGATCCAGGCACAAAGGCTCTGTCACAGGCACTGGACTGAGACCAGGGGCTGAGATTTATAGTGGACAGGAACCTAGGTGCTGACAGCTAACTGGCTAGTTCAGCTGTCAGTCAGAACACAGCAGAGACAATTAGTGAGTGAGCCACAGCAAGAAAGTGCAGGGAGAACTAACAAAACATGGACCGGATAACAGAAGACATAAGCAAAGAACATGATAAAACCAGGAACGGACTTAAGGTCAAAAGCGCCCTCTTTGGCACAGCACTTGGACCTTCACAGCAGAGGGTGGCACTGATGTCTTTTCAGGCAAGATCATGACATTTTTTGTCACTTTTGCATTTTGTCATTGCTCTCACCCATAGAAGTAACATGAGGCAGTGTCTAAAACCCACAGAAGGTGCTCAGGTAGTGCTGCTCATTCAGAATGGCACATCAATGTGAGCTGTGGCAAGAAGGTTTGCTGTGTCTGTCAGCGTAGTGTCCAGAGGCTGGAGACGCTACCAGGAGACAGGCCAGTACACAAGGAGATGTGGAAGAGGCCGTAGAAGGACAACAACCCAGCAGCAGGACAGACAAAAAACAAAAGGTGCAACAGCAACCCACAGGTGCAAGGGCCTACCGCAGTGGCGTAGCTACCATAGAGGCAGGGAAGGCAGTTGCTATAAGGCCCGTTGAGGGAGGGGGCCCAGGGAAGATAAGAGCCTCCTGTGTCCTTTTGCTTAACCCTTTTTTTTACTGCAGTGTGTAAGTGACCCAGTGTTCTCTTACATGCTACAACACAAAAAAGGGTTAACAATTAGCTCTCTGCCTCACTACTCGGATAACCTCTGACCTCTGTTCTCTGAGCTCCTGCAGAGGACAGGGGCTATCAGTGCAGGAGTAGTGATGGAGAGAGCTAATTGTCTTCTGCATTAACCAGGGGTTCCCAAACTTTTCACACAGGGGGCCAGTTCACTGTCCCTAAGACCATCGGAGGGCCGGACTATAAAAAAGAAAAAATCCCAGTGCAAAATGCCACAACGCCCCCCCCCCCCCCAAAAAAAAAAGTAAAAGCATCCCTCTCTTTCCACCCCTCACCCAGCCCACACTCAACCCCTTACTCCCCCCTTAACCAGCCTCCCCTAACTCCCCCTTCACACCATCAACCAGCCCCCTCACCCCATATACTAATAATGTATCCCTGCATTGTCCCCCATATAGTTATATTGTCCCCCTGCAATGTCCCCCATATAGTTATATTGCCCCCCTGCAATGTCCCCCATATAGTTATAATGACCCCCATATAGTTAAATTGACCCCCTGCAATGTCCATCATATAGTAATAATGCCCCCCATATAGTTATAATGACCCCCTGCAATGTCCCCCATATAGTTATATTGTCCCCCTGCAATGTCCCCATATAGTTATATTGTCCCCTGCAATGTCCCCCATATAGTTATAATGCCCCCCTGCAATGTCCCCCATATAGTTATATTGTCCCCTGCAATGTCCCCCATATAGTTATAATGCCCCCCTGCAATGTTCCCCATATAATTATAATGACCCCCTGCAATGTCCCCATATAGTAATAATGTCCCCCATATAGTTATAATGACCCCCTGCAATGTCCCCAATATAGTTATATTGTCCCCCTGCAATGTCCCCCATATAGTTATATTGTCCCCCTGCAATGTCCCCCATATAGTTATTATGCCCCCCTGCATTGCTACAAAAAAAAATAAATGTTATACTCACCTAATACTGTGTTCATCTCTTCTAGCCTCTTCAGCCGGTCAGTCGCCGGAGGGATCCCCCATCAGGAGCAGCGATGTCATCACTGCCCCTGCCGGAGGATCCCTCAGAGATCATGTCCAGGTTACATCCCAGGCGGGGGGGGGGGGGTTGGTGGTCTGTGCGGCGCGGAGGAGGCTGGCGGCAGGGATAACATCTGACACTGCTCCAGGATCTGCGGTCCGTTGCACCAGACCACAGATCCCGGAGCAGGACCGCAGATCTCGGAGCAGTGTGAGATGTCAGCCCTGCCACCAGCCTCCTCCGCGCCGCACAGACCACCAACCCCCCCGCCTTGGATGTAACCTGGACATGATCTCTGAGGCATCCTCCGGCAGGGGCAGTGATGACGTCACTGTACCTGCTGGGGGATCCCTTCGGGGGGGATGTCGGCAGCAGTGTGGATGCGGGGCAGGGGCTGACGTGATCCGTAAGGGGGAACTTCTCACTGACCACCAATGAAAGAGTTGTCCCTTCCGGAAGTAAAAGGATAAAAGGCCTCGGGGGGCCGCAGTTTGGGGACCCCTGGCATTAACCCTTTGTTTGTGTTGCAGCATGTAAGAGAACACTGGGTCACTTACACACTGCAGTAAATAAAGGGTTAAGCAAAAGGTAGTCTGCTCCTGCATCTATGTATATATCCATGTGGCTCTTAATAGCTGTTATAGGTAAATACAGTGGATGGACAGAACAAGCAGACATTGGCTTTGGGCCCTATTACATGGGACGATTATCGTGCAAAAAATCGTTATATCGTTCAAATTTAAATGATAATCGTTGTTTCATTCGCAGGCAACGATCGAAAAATCGTTCGTATGTCGTTGATCGCAGATTTAGATCTGAACCTAAAATTATAGTTTATCGTTCGCTAATCGTTCGCTGTAATTACACATTTGTTTGCTCAAGTTCCGCATTTTTTTACTAATCGTTCAGTGTTAATAGCACATTGCCCATTGTTTTGCTGGGATCTAATGGATTAAATGATCCTAGTAACGATTGCAATAACGATCGTAACTAACGATTATCGTTCTGTGTAATATGGTGAACGATTTCAGAATAACAATAAACAATCTCGTTTGCGATCGTTTATCGTTACAAATCGCTCCGTGTAATAGGACCCTTTCTCCTCTGCCAGTCACTGTTGTGGCTGCACGCACTGCACGTGGGATTCTGCCTCTGGCCACAAGAGATTTTTTTATTTTTTTTGCCACATCATCGAATATATATATATATATATATGCAAATGAAATCTTTAGTGCAGCACTCTTTGAGATAAATAGGTTCGGTGCCTTCCAGCATGCACCCTTGCGACCACAGGTGCTAGGTATATATAAGCAAAAAAAGCCGTGGCACTCGAAAATATAGTGAAAAAAATAAGTGGTTTATTTGCCTAAACCCGCAACGTTTCGACCTAACAATAAGGTCTTTTTCAAGCAGTGTCTATAGTACATATGGCATAGTGTTTCAATTTATACACAGCACGCAAAATTAGTATCAGTGGTTACAAATCATTAATCAGTGTATCACAGCAACGGCTAGTAAACAAAACAAGTGGTGGCCATAGCAAATCAGGTATTGTGCTTTCTCAATGTGCACATCTCGTAGTGAATGAAGTGATCTGAGAGTGATCGCCCAACAGTATATAGATAGTGTCCATAGAAAAGTCCGTGCAAAGTCCAATAAAGTCCTATTTACAAAATACATAAGGAGATTCAAGGATCCTCACTCACCATGATGACAATATCGCCCCAAATACGGAGTAGTAAGCGTGGTGTATGACCTGGTGCTCATGCGCGGAAAAGACCAATAGGAGTCAGTAGAAGTCAGTGACGTACACGTTACCCCACGTGATCGGGTTAACTCTATGTGCGTCCGTACACTGACACAGAATAATACTGTTAGGCTGGGTTCACACTATGTATATTTGAGGCTGTATTTGTGAGGCTGTATAGCAACCAAAACCAGGAGTGGATTGAAAACACAGAAAGGCTCTGTTCACATAATGTTGTAATTGAGTGGATGGCCATCATTTAATGGCAAATATTTGCTGTTATTTTAAAACAACGGCTGTGGTATTGAAATAATGGCCGTTATTTACTGTTATATGGCGGCCATCCACTCAATTTCAACATTGTGTGAACAGATCCTTTCTGTGTTTTCAATCCACTCCTGGTTTTGGTTGCTATGAGGACCTGACATGAGGACCAAATACTGCCTGAAATATACATAGTGTGAACCCAGCCTAAAACTGTATAGAGATGCGTATATTAGAAAAAGAACAAACTGATACTAGAGTCCATGTACACGGCGGGTGTATGCACACCCCATCAGCCTCCTCGGGACATGTTCACCGTACTTCACCATATGTTCGGGTTGCCAGGAAACGAGTGACCCTCGGGCCGCTGAAAGCCGCACGTATGATCCCTCGGTGTTCAGAGACTCCTAATTCACACTGCAGTGAAACCGGAATCTCTTACACTTAATCCACGGCGTGCCTCACTTAGGTGTTCTGGTTACAATCCCGGCCGAAATGAAAACCGTGTGGACCTTTTCTCAGAAGTTCCATAAACGCACCAAAACCGCAGGTATTGTAGTTAAGAAACAAGATTGATCCTCAAGTGGGCGTAGTCATCATGTGGTGATGTTTCCTCGATTCCACAAAAATGCTTGATTTTCTACAGAAATACAAAGAATGGTAAGTATAATGCAATCAAATTGTAAGCCATATATGTACTATGGACAATTGAAGAAAGAAAGCTGGACACTGTAATACAGCGCACACCACTAAATCCAAAGATATACAAAGTTTATTAGGACAAACACAAAAAACACCACAAAAAGCAACAATAAAATCAATTAAAAAACCACAAAGGTATATGAAAAACTAGGCAGGAGGACAATATACTCTCCTACTTTACCAAGGAAACAAACATATTAGTAATGCTCCACATGATTAAATATAAAATTCATAGAGTGCATAAGAATGGCCGGCAACATGAAAGGAAAACAAATCTATAAATACAACGCAATATACCATATAAAGGATCCAAAGTGCTATAGTGCAAGTGAATAAATAAGTCATATAATTATTGTAAACACCAATATGAACCACTAATATAACAAACGATGCCCAACCATATATGCCATATGAAATAAATTACATAGGAGCAGAAACCCTGGTACAGACCCAACGCGTGTCGTCACACACAGTGACTTCGTCAGGGGTAAAGCTGCAAAGGAAGTGGTGTCCTTTTATAGCCAGAGTAAATTACATAACACATGATTATCAGATTTTGCAATTACCTGTGGGGCCCCTGAGTGTGGAGAGAGCACATAAGTGTGGACATAAGCACATGAAAGATGGCGTAGCCGGCGTCTGTCATATCTCACTGCGCATGCGCCAAAAAATCCCCGTCATATAACTATAACGCGCATGCGTGACTAAAGCGCCTCACGTGACCACCGCCCATCACGCGCACATCACGTGACCGTGTGCGTCCCACACCATATGTCGTCAGAATGCTAATGCTCTCACAGATCACCTGATACACACCATGTGACCATATGCGTGCCACACTGCGTGTCATCCACATCATTTCAGTATAGCGCCTGCGCGACTGACGCGCGTCATGTGACCGCGTGCGTTCCACTGCGTGTCACAGGGATGCCAGTGTCCTCACAGATCACATGATGTATATAAGTCATGTGACTACATGTATTCCATACTAAAAATCAGGTCATATATTATAAAGATACGAGAACATCAGAAAGGTAACACACCTCAATCATACTCAGTATTAAGACGCATATGATGTATATTGGTGTATTATCAGATCCCGAGCAACAACTGGCACGTGTGCACTCCCAAACATTCATACATTCCCATAAATCAGAGCGCATACTGTCAGGTATATCAGCACATACCAGTCCCTGTTAGCATAATATGAACATAATATCCGTATACCTACGAGCATACATAATATCACTCATCATATATGGGATATAATCATGGAATCATAACCTCGACGCATATCTGTAGCCAAAATATATAAAATACGAATCATGACGACTACACACAAGCGATCAAATAAGATAAGTTCAGATTAGATTAGATATTATAAGCAAATCCACTGTTCACAGTGAATAGATGTATACTATGTTATAAGTTATGACGACTACACATGAGCACTTGGTTAAAATAAATCAATGTATGCCATAGTGCGAATTATGACGACTGTACACAGGCACTCAATCACAGTAAATAAATATATACCATGGTACGGGTTGTAGTGACTGCACACTAGCACTTAGTCCCAATGAATAACTATACACTACAGTACGGGTTATGACGACTGCACACAAACACTCAATCAACTTAGGCTTAAGTATGCATACCCCATTTATCTCACAAGATACTATTAGCAGATCGACTACTCCCAATGTGTAGATATACACCATAGTGCGAGGCTGCCACCCAAGCATTCCTGACTTGCCCATGTCTAGAGAATGCACGCATGCATAGCAATACACAAAGGCAGAATCAACTGCAGTCTAATGCGCATGCGTGCACTCTCCACACCACGTAACCATATCTGGTCCTTTCACTCTAAATGATCCCAACTATAGTAGGGTAGTGACATGCTCTCTCCAACACGAGGGCCCCACAGGGCAAACTGCCTTAACATAAAGTATTGTCCCAATAAAAGGATATAAACTAAATTATACATACTTATTATTACACGAACAAATTATTACACATTTTATTAATAATATATACATCTTTAAAGGTCAGGGAAGTCCATAAATATGGCTTCCAGGTTAAGCCAAAGGGCAGTGGAGGTTTCCAGAGGCCAACAGGAGCATCCGTCGCGCCCGGGCCGAACAAGTTCCACCCAAGTCCAGAAATGGGGAAGCAGGGGAAGAGGGAAAGACCAATCTGCCTTAGCCCTCCTCCTCTATATTTTTCTCTCACAATTTTTTCCTTTTCATCTTGATCTCTTCTTCTCTTCTTCTCTTCTTGTCATTTTCTTCTCTTCTTCTTATCATGTCCAGAGGTACAAGTGTCCATAATCACACAATATATCCGGGAGTCATCTCTTCTTTATGTCATGTCCAGAGGTACAAATGTCCATAATCTAAACATGTGGCCGGGAGTCTATGTTTAGGATCGCAATTCCACTGTCAAGTTCTATAATCAGACTCACAGATCCATTGGCTTGTAGAAAAATCATCAATAGAATAATAATAATAATAACCTACCTAAAAAGGGAAATTTTAGAACAAAAACAAATCATAATCATGTATAATTACACCAAACTACCCCATTCCAAACAAAGAAACCAAAAAACCAATGCATATGTGTCCAAATAGTGATTATTTATAAATTAGTGATAGAATACTAAATAGTATAAAAGTGTCTACATCACAATTAAAGAAGGTGTCATATATATATGAATGTAAGTTAGAGTCCAAATGTGTAAAGAATGAATCAAGTGATACGTATGATATGTGGTGAAAAAAGATGATAAAAGATGAGAAAAAAAACAAAACAAAAAAAACCCTCATTAGGAAAATAAAAAATATATATGTAATAAATAAATAAAAATAAAATTAATAAAAATAATAATAATGAAATTAATTATTAGATATACTGCTACTCACCAATGAATCCTGTAAACAAGAGTTCTTCATTCAGACCTCGTGGAAAAACCGTCCTCAAGTCAAAAATCCATTTGGACTCCAACCTCAACAGAGCATTTTTCATCTCGCCTCCACGTATGTCGGTGTGGAGTCGTTCTAGTCCACAAACTTTTAGGCCATCTGGTCTTCCTGCATGTTCCTTTAGAAAGTGAGCAGCCACCGAGGTAAGCATCTTGCCTTGCCTCTGATCCCTTTGTGCCAAGGTAATAGTAGAGAGATGTTTTTGTATTCTCTTACGAAGTTGTTGGCTCGTTTGACCCACATAGATCTTCCCACAGGAACATGTAATGGCATAAACCACATTTCGAGTTTTACAGTTAATCCTATCTCTTAGGGTCCAATGTTCTCCGCTCTCAGGATGTGTGAATTTAGTTCTAGCCGGCATAAAGGAACATATAGAGCAATCTCCACATGAAAAGGATCCTTGGTATCCGATACCTCTATTTAACCTTCGTTTCGATCTCTGATAATGGCTCCTAGTAAGGTTATCTTTCAGGGTGGGGGCCTTTTTAGCAACCAATTTTGGATAAGGGGAGAGGAAAGATGAAACTCTCCTGTCCGCAAGTAATACATGCCAATTCTTCTTTAACACCTGGCGCAGTTCAGACCATTGGTTATTGTAGGTGGAAATAAATCTAATTTCGTCTTTTTTGTTATTGGTTTCTTTCGGTTTGGTCTGTAGGAGTACCAATCTCTCTTGCTCACATGTCCTTCGATAAGCTTTAGAGATCACCTTTTTCGGGTAGCCTCTGTCCCGAAAGCGTTTAGTCAGATGTTGTGCCTGTCTTTTAAAGTCACTTTCCTCTGTGCAATTTCTTTTGGCTCTATAGAATTGTCCCACAGGGATACCTGTAAGCGTATGTCTAGGATGGAAGGAGCTGAAATGTAGAAGATTGTTCGTGGCCGTCTTCTTACGATGAAGGTCTGTCACAATATTATTCTCCACAAGGCATATCTTCAGGTCAAGAAATTCGACTGAGGAGGTAGAGAAAGATGATGTTAGGTGAATGTTGAGATCATTGCAATTCAAAAGTCCAATAAATTCTCTGCATTCCTCCTCAGTCCCTGACCACAAAAACAGCACATCATCGATATACCTGTACCACTGAAAAACCTTTTTGAACATGGTACATGGGTACACGTGTGCCCCCTCCCACCAACCCAAAAATAGGTTGGCATAAGAGGGGGCACAACGAGCACCCATGGCCGTTCCAGACACCTGCAAATAAAATTGGTTGTCAAAGACAAAAAAGTTATGTCTCAATACAAAATTCAGCAGAGTGAAGATAAACGAATTAAAATTTTCATCTACCTCCCTTCCTTGCTGTAAAAAGTATTTGACTGCTTCCGTACCATGATTATGTCCGATATTCGAGTACAACGACTCAACGTCACAGGTTACCAATATGGTGCCGTCAGGGATGAACTTATCCTCCAGGAGCTGTATCAGGTGGCTGGAGTCTCTCACATAAGATGGTAATTTGTTGACCAATGGCTGTAAAAAATGGTCGATGAAGGTACAAGCTTTCTCACACAGCCCCCCGATCCCAGAGATAATAGGTCTCCCTGGTGGTTCTACCTTGTTTTTGTGCACCTTCGGTAACATGTAGAAAGTTGGAGTTCGGGGATCTGTGATTTGCATGAATCTAAACTCACTTCGCGTGATGACTCCTTCCTCCAGAGCTGTGTCCAAAAGATCATGTAATCGCCTGGAAAAAACCACAGTGGGATCAGACGGTAATTTCTGGTAGTACTGGTTATTATTCAATTGCCTCAAGGCTTCACGAACATACATCTCACGTGGCCACAGGACGATGTTCCCCCCTTTGTCCGCTTCTTTGATAATAAACAAATCGTTGTTTTTTAATTTCCTTAAAGCATTTCTTTCTGGTAAGCTTAAATTTTGGCCTGAAATTGAATTTTTAGGCAAGGTTTCAATATCCTTTTTCACTAATTCAAAGAAGAATTGGACAGCTGGAAAGAGAGAAAATGGTGGTGCAGTTTTGGATTTGGCTTTACCTGGGAAACGTGTTATTCTGATATCATCTTCATTTTCTTCAAGTAGGGACAGAAGATCCGACAGTATCCGACGATCATTTTCTTCCAGGGAATCGACAGAGGAGGGCTGCAAGTGCAATAACTTCAAAGTCAACCTCCTGCAAAAAAGGTATAGATCTTTAACGATTTCAAACTTATTCATAGTGCACATGGGGGAAAACGATAAACCACGTCTTAACACTCTTATTTCTGTTTCTGACAATACATACGTGGATAGATTAATAATCTGTAAATCTTGGCCCATAGTCTCCTCCTCATCAGGTCCCAATACGGGAGTCCCACTTAATTGGATTTTTTCGAACGACTGGGAGGCCCCCGATGTTGTGGGGATCTTTTCTTTGGGTTTCTTCGTTCCACGTTTTCCCCTTCTGTGCCTCCGTCGGTGTCGCTGGTGCCCGACGTTAAAAAATCACTCGTGCTTGAGTATTCCATCCTCTGATCCTGATACAATGTTGTTTGTTTGCCTTTTCTCAGTCCTCCTCTCCGATTCCCCTGATGTTTCCATCTATAAGCATTTTGTTTGTCATAATCCTGTCTGTCCCTATTGAACTTCCACTTTTTTCCATCCATTACCTCTTTTTCAAATTTATCAATGACTTCCTTTAATTTCTCCTGAAACGGTTTAACCAATCTCTCCTTATCAAAACTGTACAATCGTAGTTCAAGGTTCTTCAATTTTTCTTTTGTTTCTACCAACAAATTTTTATCGTGTGTCAACAACATATCCACAATTATATGCGAGCATTTGGCCAAACCTGATTCCCATGTCTCCTTAAAGTCGGAATTAACCTCCCATGAAGGAAAAATCTGGACACGTAGACCTCTTGGAAAAATCTTACATTTCACATACTCTTCAAGACTTTTTATATTCCACCACAAACGAGTGATATGTTTATGTGTATCTATAATATCTTTACATAACTGAGAGAATTCCTGATCCCCCCCTGTTTCCTGAATAGAGCTGAAGACCTCAGACACCTGGCTGCTCCATGCCGCCTCTCTGACCTCCATGGCAAACACAATAACCACAAAAAATCACCTATATGGGAACTCAACCCCCAGAAAAAACATCCAAAGGAATGTCTATACCAACCAAGTCCAATCTAAGATATGGGGGAGCTCACCATAATGTTACATAACAAAGGGGTGCAGCTAAGTGTCCAAAAAGACAGCCTTATGAGCAATTGAAGAAAGAAAGCTGGACACTGTAATACAGCGCACACCACTAAATCCAAAGATATACAAAGTTTATTAGGACAAACACAAAAAACACCACAAAAAGCAACAATAAAATCAATTAAAAAACCACAAAGGTATATGAAAAACTAGGCAGGAGGACAATATACTCTCCTACTTTACCAAGGAAACAAACATATTAGTAATGCTCCACATGATTAAATATAAAATTCATAGAGTGCATAAGAATGGCCGGCAACATGAAAGGAAAACAAATCTATAAATACAACGCAATATACCATATAAAGGATCCAAAGTGCTATAGTGCAAGTGAATAAATAAGTCATATAATTATTGTAAACACCAATATGAACCACTAATATAACAAACGATGCCCAACCATATATGCCATATGAAATAAATTACATAGGAGCAGAAACCCTGGTACAGACCCAACGCGTGTCGTCACACACAGTGACTTCGTCAGGGGTAAAGCTGCAAAGGAAGTGGTGTCCTTTTATAGCTAGAGTAAATTACATAACACATGATTATCAGATTTTGCAATTACCTGTGGGGCCCCTGAGTGTGGAGAGAGCACATAAGTGTGGACATAAGCACATGAAAGATGGCGTCGCCGGCGTCTGTCATATCTTACTGCGCATGCGCCAAAAAAATCCCCGTCATATAACTATAACGCGCATGCGTGACTAAAGCGCATCACGTGACCACCGCCCATCACGCGCACATCACGTGACCGTGTGCGTCCCACACCATATGTCGTCAGAATGCTAATGCTCTCACAGATCACCTGATACACACCATGTGACCATATGCGTGCCACACTGCGTGTCATCCACATCATTTCAGTATAGCGCCTGCGCGACTGACGTGCGTCACGTGACCGCGTGCGTTCCACTGCGTGTCACAGGGATGCCAGTGTCCTCACAGATCACATGATGTATATAAGTCATGTGACTACATGTATTCCATACTAAAAATCAGGTCATATATTATAAAGATACGAGAACATCAGAAAGGTAACACACCTCAATCATACTCAGTATTAAGACGCATATGATGTATATTGGTGTATTATCAGATCCCGAGCAACAACTGGCACGTGTGCACTCCCAAACATTCATACATTCCCATAAATCAGAGCGCATACTGTCAGGTATATCAGCACATACCAGTCCCTGTGATCTGTGAGTCTGATTATAGAACTTGACAGTGGAATTGCGATCCTAAACATAGACTCCCGGCCACATGTTTAGATTATGGACATTTGTACCTCTGGACATGACATAAAGAAGAGATGACTCCCGGATATATTGTGTGATTATGGACACTTGTACCTCTGGACATGATAAGAAGAAGAGAAGAAAATGACAAGAAGAGAAGAAGAGAAGAAGAGATCAAGATGAAAAGGAAAAAATTGTGAGAGAAAAATATAGAGGAGGAGGGCTAAGGCAGATTGGTCTTTCCCTCTTCCCCTGCTTCCCCATTTCTGGACTTGGGTGGAACTTGTTCGGCCCGGGCGCGACGGATGCTCCTGTTGGCCTCTGGAAACCTCCACTGCCCTTTGGCTTAACCTGGAAGCCATATTTATGGACTTCCCTGACCTTTAAAGATGTATATATTATTAATAAAATGTGTAATAATTTGTTCGTGTAATAATAAGTATGTATAATTTAGTTTATATCCTTTTATTGGGACAATACTTTATGTTAAGGCAGTTTGCCCTGTGGGGCCCTCGTGTTGGAGAGAGCATGTCACTACCCTACTATAGTTGGGATCATTTAGAGTGAAAGGACCAGATATGGTTACGTGGTGTGGAGAGTGCACGCATGCGCATTAGACTGCAGTTGATTCTGCCTTTGTGTATTGCTATGCATGCGTGCATTCTCTAGACATGGGCAAGTCAGGAATGCTTGGGTGGCAGCCTCGCACTATGGTGTATATCTACACATTGGGAGTAGTCGATCTGCTAATAGTATCTTGTGAGATAAATGGGGTATGCATACTTAAGCCTAAGTTGATTGAGTGTTTGTGTGCAGTCGTCATAACCCGTACTGTAGTGTATAGTTATTCATTGGGACTAAGTGCTAGTGTGCAGTCACTACAACCCGTACCATGGTATATATTTATTTACTGTGATTGAGTGCCTGTGTACAGTCGTCATAATTCGCACTATGGCATACATTGATTTATTTTAACCAAGTGCTCATGTGTAGTCGTCATAACTTATAACATAGTATACATCTATTCACTGTGAACAGTATAATATATAGTATAATATCTAATCTAATCTGAACTTATCTTATTTGATCGCTTGTGTGTAGTCGTCATGATTCGTATTTTATATATTTTGGCTACAGATATGCGTCGAGGTTATGATTCCATGATTATATCCCATATATGATGAGTGATATTATGTATGCTCGTAGGTATACGGATATTATGTTCATATTATGCTAACAGGGACTGGTATGTGCTGATATACCTGACAGTATGCGCTCTGATTTATGGGAATGTATGAATGTTTGGGAGTGCACACGTGCCAGTTGTTGCTCGGGATCTGATAATACACCAATATACATCATATGCGTCTTAATACTGAGTATGATTGAGGTGTGTTACCTTTCTGATGTTCTCGTATCTTTATAATATATGACCTGATTTTTAGTATGGAATACATGTAGTCACATGACTTATATACATCATGTGATCTGTGAGGACACTGGCATCCCTGTGACACGCAGTGGAACGCACGCGGTCACGTGACGCGCGTCAGTCGCGCAGGCGCTATACTGAAATGATGTGGATGACACGCAGTGTGGCACGCATATGGTCACATGGTGTGTATCAGGTGATCTGTGAGAGCATTAGCATTCTGACGACATATGGTGTGGGACGCACACGGTCACGTGATGTGCGCGTGATGGGCGGTGGTCACGTGATGCGCTTTAGTCATGCATGCGCGTTATAGTTATATGACGGGGATTTTTTGGCGCATGCACAGTGAGATATGACAGACGCCGGCGACGCCATCTTTCATGTGCTTATGTCCACACTTATGTGCTCTCTCCACACTCAGGGGCCCCACAGGTAATTGCAAAATCTGATAATCATGTGTTATGTAATTTACTCTGGCTATAAAAGGACACCACTTCCTTTGCAGCTTTACCCCTGACGAAGTCACTGTGTGTGACGACACGCGTTGGGTCTGTACCAGGGTTTCTGCTCCTATGTAATTTATTTCATATGGCATATATGGTTGGGCATCGTTTGTTATATTAGTGGTTCATATTGGTGTTTACAATAATTATATGACTTATTTATTCACTTGCACTATAGCACTTTGGATCCTTTATATGGTATATTGCGTTGTATTTATAGATTTGTTTTCCTTTCATGTTGCCGGCCATTCTTATGCACTCTATGAATTTTATATTTAATCATGTGGAGCATTACTAATATGTTTGTTTCCTTGGTAAAGTAGGAGAGTATATTGTCCTCCTGCCTAGTTTTTCATATACCTTTGTGGTTTTTTAATTGATTTTATTGTTGCTTTTTGTGGTGTTTTTTGTGTTTGTCCTAATAAACTTTGTATATCTTTGGATTTAGTGGTGTGCGCTGTATTACAGTGTCCAGCTTTCTTTCTTCAATTGTTCATAAGGCTGTCTTTTTGGACACTTAGCTGCACCCCTTTGTTATGTAACATTATGGTGAGCTCCCCATATCTTAGATTGGATATATGTACTATGGTTCAACATACTGAGGAGAGGAGAAAGCAATCCCATAAGGCTAGATATAACATTATTTACAAAATCTTGGAGTAATCTTAAAGTCCACATTTAGACCATTTGGTTTAAGACTATTCAGTTCATATATCCAAAAAAGTTCTCTTTTCTTGAGTTTGGCCTGTCTATCCCCACCTCTGAGGGGGGCTGGAATATGTTCAATGAAAATGATCCGAAGATCCTGTTCTTGATGGTTGTGTTCGGTGAAGTGTTTTGACACTGGTAAATCAGGTCTGTTCTTGCGGATCGTATACCTATGTTGTGTCAGACGGGTCTTTACATCCAGGGAGGTTTCACCTACATAGAGCAATTTACAGGGACACATAATAATGTAAATCACCCAATCTGTGTCACATGTAATGTGTTGTTTAATTGAATACCTCTTTTGAGTTGTAGGATGTATAAATATATCGCTTTTAACTACATACTTGCAATTGATGCATTTCCTACATGAATTGCATCCTGGTCTTAGGGGGCCCAGTAGTAGTTGTGTAGCTTTAGGAAGAGAAACATTGGCATGTACTAAACGATCTCTTAAGTTGGGGGCCCTCTTATATGACAGGATGGGCCTATTGTGGAAGCTTACTATCTCAGGAAACCCCCTCTCTAGGACCCCCCAATGTTTTTGTATCACCCTGGCTATGCTGCCACTCATGCCATTATATTGTGTGACAAAGGGAATTCTATCCTCTGCATCAGACTTAGCTCTCTTGTGTAGGAGACTCTCACGTGGCATGTCTGATACCTCCTGTATATATTTCCGGGTTATATATTTAGGATAACCCCTATTGTGGGGCGATATTGTCATCATGGTGAGTGAGGATCCTCGAATCTCCTTATGTATTTTGTAAATAGGACTTTATTGGACTTTGCACGGACTTTTCTATGGACACTATCTATATACTGTTGGGCGATCACTCTCAGATCACTTCATTCACTACGAGATGTGCACATTGAGAAAGCACAATACCTGATTTGCTATGGCCACCACTTGTTTTGTTTACTAGCCGTTGCTGTGATACACTGATTAATGATACCACTGATGCTAATTTTGCGTGCTGTGTATAAATTGAAACACTATACCATATGTACTATAGACACTGCTTGAAAAAGACCTTATTGTTAGGTCGAAACGTTGCGGGTTTGGGCAAATAAACCACTTATTTTTTTTCACTATATTTTCGAGTGCCACGCCTTTTTTTGCTTATATATATATATATATATATATATATATATATATTAGTGTGTAGGGGGGCCCCTATAAAGTATTTTGCTATGGGGCCCCATGAATCCTAGCTACGCCCCTGGCCTACCGTATATACTCTTCCCAGCGTACACTCGGCAAACACCTGCTCTGTACATATTAAAAATTAAAATATTACAAATTTTTGTTTAGAAAAGTGAGGATCATAGCAAACGATTTGATCAAACAGAGTGTACCATGTCGCCACATTAAGGCGCCCTCAGAGACACTGTCCCTACTCTAGCATTTTCACACTAGCAATAGCCTCTCCTGGGCTGAATAAGCCTAGAACTGGGCAGATAGGAGCCAAATGATCTCTTTTATAGCAGCCTTGGGACATAGGTGGAGTGCAAGCCAACAGGAGGTAGCCACCCCCCCCCACATTCAACAGAAAAAAAGGGAAATTTTGGCAGCACATCTGTGACTCTGTTATAGGACCGCTACCTCCACCTTTGTGCAAGGAGAAGTGCCAGAGCCCTGTAAAATTACCTCCAACAGGCCATTAATATCCATGTGTCTGCTCAAACTGTCAGAAACAGACTCCATGAGGGTGGAATGAGTGCCCAACCTCCACAAATTGGTGTCATACAAGCATGTAGGGATGTGGAGGGTAACAATAGGTAAGGGCCAGAGAGGTCCTTAAAGGATCGGCCACTAGCCTGCTACTCATGGGCTAGGACTATGTGCTTGTTTCCCAGGCTAAAATTTGCCAGCCAGCCTGAGTGTACATCTGCTGGCTAATCAGCATTCATCTTCACTAGGCTAACCGACATCGCTTTCTGCATTTCGTTTCTTTTTTGCTGTAACTAAAGACCAAATCGCCTTAGTGATGGCGCTTGGACTGCAGTTTTCCAGTCAGAGAGACACATATTGGCCAAATGTATAGCATTGTTTCTCATACAGAACACAGGCAAAACAATAAATGAAGTACATTGCAAAGATCACCTTACCTGCTGAAATAAAACTATTTATTTGTAAGGACAGTGCCCACTTCCTGGAAATTTTATAGGGCCTGACAAGCACATAATAATTCTTGCTTGCATCCACTGTCACTGTGACCATTGGCTCCAGAACCCACAAAACTCTCATCCAGAGCTGTGGAGTTGGTAAACTGCAGCTCTGACACCAACTCTGACTCCTGATCCTGAATTTTATAAAGACCGACTCCAACTCCAGCTCCTTCATAAATGGCCAACCAGACACCAAGTGACTTTTCCCCCTCGCCCTATGACGGCACCCACGTTGAGAACCACCTCCCACTCCTCTGGACAGGAAACAGTCAACTGGATCCATAAAAAGAAGAGACCGCCTTCATCACCAGTTCTGTTTCCTGTCCTTTGGAGCAGGAGGCAGATCTCCACCTCTCCAAAGGATCCGACTAAAGAAGAGGAAACTGGGCAACCGTCTCTCTGACCTTATTGCTGGCATCCTGGTGGTGTAACCCTCCTCTTGGAGCAGCTGCCAAGTCTGGATCTTCTCCCCCACCACCTGTTAGATGGCGACCTCCAGACCTCTCCTGTCTCCTTGGTCTCCTCTCTCTCCGTAGAGTCCTTCTTTAAACCTACGCGCTGACGATGTGCTTTTGTGCATACGCTCTGGTATGCAGGCCGCCGTTCCGGCGTACGAGCTGCCGCTTTGACGTGCATCACGTGGTTCGTATACGCGCCGACGCACAGTGATGCGCTCCGGCTGCTTTCAGAGAGAGGATTCGGTGGGGCCGTGCCTTTTCATCCACAGGCCCAGATGTGCCAGGAGATCTCCGTCCTCTCGGGAGAGTTCTGGTCTCGGACGAGGTGTGCCAAAGCGCGGCAGAAGGGGGAGGGGCCAGCCAGTTTCAGGCGCTAGATTCAAAAAGAAGACCACTTAGTGCAGTGATGGCATCAGCTGAGACAGGTACTTCGGCAGGCTTCTGGCTGAGTACACTGCATTTTCAGAAAGCTTTAGCTGCCAAGTTCTGCGTACAGCACGCTCTGACTTCAGGCTCTGCATATCTGATAACAGATGGATAATATGGAGGGCCAGCAAGCAGAAAACCCTGAGAACCCTTCTGAAGACTGCTCCGGTAGGAAGGTTAGTATGGGGCCCCTTAAAGTTTGACATATGTTACTGCGGTAGGAATATATATACATATATATGTTTTCTCTAGGCATCCAAGAGCTTCCGTTCTAGGACCCGAGAATGCCCTGTTTGTGACAGAAAGTTGAGCAGCAATAAAACTTTTTGCAGCTCATGTAGAAATAGGTTCCTGGAGGAAGAGACCCCTGCATTTATGAAGGACATTAGGAATTTGATTAGAGAGGAGATTAACTCCGCCCTCCCCTCCTAGAACCTGGATCCCAAGGAATTAGGGGAATCTTCCAGGTTGAAACCTATACCAGGTCCCTGCACTGTGAGAGACTAGGAGGAGGTCTTATCTGGATTGGAGGACTCTGGAGAAACACAGAAACAAAGAAGATTGTCGGCAGAAAAAGACCACTGGGTCAATCTAGTCTGCCCTTTAAGTATTTTCTTTCTTATTATCTTAGGATAGATGTATGTTTATCCCAGGCGTGTTTAAATTCTGTTATTGTAGATTTAGTAATTGACTCTGATGTTGAGTCCTGTCATTCTGAACCATCTGGGTTTGGGACTGAGGATGTAGACCCATTAATTAAAACCGTGAGAATGACTATGAAGTTAGACGATGATCCTGTTACAAAATCTACACAGGATAGGATGTTTCAGGGTCTCACTCCAAAGAAAAGGGGAGCCTTTCCAATTTATCAGAGCATCAAGGACTTAATTAAGAGAGAATGGGTCAATCCAGATATGAAGTTTTTTGTTTCTAGAGCTATGAAGCACAGATAACCCTATAATGAAGAGGAAACCACTGCTTGTGATAGAGCCCCTAAGATAGACACACCCGTAGCCAAGATTTCTAAGAAAGCTGCCTTACCCTTTGAGGATTCGGCTACCTTAAAAGACCCTATGGAAAAGAGAGCGGAAGTCTACCTAAAAAGGGTTGGGAAGCTGTTGCTGCCTCTTTTAAACCCCTTATTGCAGCTACATCAGTTGCTAGATCCTTAGGGCCTTATTCCACCGGACGATTATCGTTCGCATAATCGTTAACGATTAACAATCTCAAACGACCGCTGTTGCAAAAGACCTAAAAACGTTCACTCATTTCCATGGAATGATAATCGTTACTTATGATCGTATTTGCGATAGTTTTTTCTTTGCTATTTCTTTGCTATTGCGTTTGTATCTACTGCGAACGACCGAACGACGTCTTATTCAATGCAAACGATTTGCGAACGTTTTGTGAACGAGCAACGATAAAAATAGGTCCAGGTCTTATAAAGCGATCAACGATTTCTCGTTCGGTTGTTAATCGTTAACTGCATTTCAACCAAACGATTATCATTTAGATTCGAACGATTTAACAATAATCTGAACGATAATCGTCCAGTGGAATAGGGCCCTTAGAGGCTTGGATTGATGAACTGACCACCCATATTAAAAACGATACCCCGAAAGATAAGATAGTAGCCTCTATTCCCACTATTAGTAATGCAGTGAAGTTTTTGTCTGAAGCCTCACCAGATTCTTTAACCGTTAGAGGACCGGGCCAATTTTAATTTTTGCGTTTTCGTTTTTTCCTCCTTGTGCTTAAAAGGCCATAGCACTTGCATTTTTTCACCTAAAGACCCACAGACCCACATGAGCCCTTATTTTTTTGCGCCACTAATTGTACTTTGCAATGACAGGCTGATTTTTTTCATAAAGTACACTGCAAAACCAGAAAAAATTTCAATGTGTGGTGAAAATGTAAAAAAAGAAAAATGCATTTCTTTTATTTGGAAGGTTTTTGTTTTTACGCCGCTCGTCCAGGGGTAAAACTGGCTTGTTATATATGTTTCTCAAGTTGTTACGATTACAACGATATGTAACAAGTATAACTTTTATATTATCTGGTGGCTTGTAAAAAATTCAAACCATTGTTAACAAATATATGTTCCTTAAAATCCCTCTATTCCCAGGCTTATAGCGCTTTTATCCTTTGGTCTATGGGACTGTGTGAGGTGTCATTTTTTGTGCCATGACCTTTACTTTCGATCGGTACTTTGATTGCGAATATGCAACTTTTTGATCGCTTTTTATTACATGTTTTCTGGATTTGATGTGACCAAAAAAACACAATTTTGCACTTTGGGATTTTTTGGTGCTTACGCCGTTTACTGTGCAAGATCAGGACTATAATAAATTAATAGTTTAGGCGATTATGCACGCGGCGATACCAAACATGTTTATTTATTTATTTTTATTTATAAGATGGGAAAAGGGGGGGTGATTCAAACTTTTATTAGGCAAGGTTTTTTTTTTTTCTTAATAATAACACTTTTTTTTACTTTTACACTTATACTAGAAGCCCCCCTTGGGGACTTCTAGTATAAGTACACTGATCTCTCATTGAGATCTATGCTGTATAGTTATACAGCATAGATCAATGAGATAGGCACTTGATTGCTTCCAGCTGCTGCAGCCGGAAGCAATTGAGTGCCGAGCCGGGATCAGCGCCTTTACCCCCGCTGGAGCCGGATGTGTGGATCGCTCCTCCAGGACAACGTCCTGGGGGGCGATCCTCCCCACTAGACACCAGGGATGGGTTGCAGTAAGTAATCGGATGCAGCTGTCAACTTTGACAGCTGTATCCAATTACTTAATTAGCGGGCAGAGGCTACGAGCGGCATCCGGGACTGCGGCACCGCTCTGAACAACCCTAGGTGGCCCAGGACGTACGGGTACACCCAGGGTCGCCTAGGGGTTAAAGCTGTCCGCTAGAGTTGCCGCCTTATCTAATTCTGCAAGGCAAATAGTTTGACTGAAAGACTGAAGGGGGCGACATTACATCTAAGGCTAAATTGTGTGCCGCTCCCTGTGAAGGAGAATTTCTATTTGGCTTAACCCTTGATTCTGTTCTAGAGAAGGCTTCGGACAAGAAGCAGGGGTTCCCAGTGATTCCTCAGCCACCTAAGAGGAATTACAGGGGCAGAGGTAGGGGTTGTCAGAGAGGAGTTTCCTTCAAGCAGAAGAGAGTGGAGGCCCTCTAAAAAGAATAAGGGATTTCGCTTTTCATCTTCTGATTCTGTCAAAAAGCCCAATCCCCAATGACACCAGGCCCCGGGGGTGGATGTCTTACCTTGTATAATGAGGAGTGGGAGAAGATTTCTGCTAGTACTAATGTACTCAGCACAATAAAACATGGTTTAAAAATGTCTTTTGTGTCCCCTTAAGGTACTAGGTTTGTTACCACTCATTTTCAGGATCCCAAGCATGGCCATGGAATTGGAGGTACAATTTGGTTCCTGTTCCAATAAAAGAGGGGAGAAGGCTTTTACTCCACTCTCTTTCTGGTCAAGAAACCAAATGGTACCTTCTGTACCATAATTAATTTAAAACCTCTAAATACGTTTCTTACTTATGAAAAGATCAGAATGAAGTCCATTTCCTCAGCCATTCTGAACCTTTTCCTGGAGATTGCTCCATGGTCACCCTTGACCTCCGGGATGCATCCTACCATATACCGGTGCATCCCGAACATCTAAAATTTCTTAGGGTGGCAGTTTGATCCAAGGGATCCCTCCTTCACCTTCAGTTTAGAGCCATGCCATTCGGTATTTCACAGGCCCCCAGAATTTTTACAAAGGTTATGGCAGATTTTATGGCCCATGTGAGAGAACAAGATATTGTCATCGTACCATACTTTGAAGACTTCCTCTTGGTAGCAGCCTCTTCTGAGATCCTACAGATACAGGTCAAGCAGGTGGAGGATATTTTCCAGAATTTGGGCTGGGAGGAGAAGTCAGTTAAGATACCTTCCTACACTTGCCACTTTTTAGGAATCCTCCTTAATTCTAGGGTTCAGAAAATTTTCTCCCCCCCTAATAAGGTGACCCAGATGCTGTCTAGGATAGAACACATTAGGTATAGTCAGAGTACCACACTGAGAGATGCCATGTCAGTTCTAGGGCTTATGACTTCCTGCATACCTGCAGTTCCCTGGGCCCAATACCACTCTAGAACACTACAGTCCCAGATTCTTACTCAGTGGGATAGATCTGCAGATTCCTTAGATACTTTGTGTTCTCTCGCCACAGACATAATCCCTAATTTGGTGGACCCAGAGGAAAAATCTGGAGATGGGGGTTCCCTTGGTTCATTCAAAGTCATCCTTACAACAGACGCCAGTCCTCTGGGCTGGGGAGCTCACACAGGAGACCTTATACTTCAGGGGTTATGGAGGCCAAAGGAAGCTGTTCTATCTATGAACGTCAGAGAGTTGAAAGCAGTTTTTATATCCTTATTCAAGCCTTGCCTCTCATAAACGACAAGGACGTAAAGATCCGAATAGACAATTCCTCTGTAGAAGCCTACATAAACCACCAGGGGGACACAAGGTCCAAAGATCTAATGCAAATCTGTCATTTCATTTTCAGACTCGTAGAACCCCACCTATCAACTCTCACAGCACTACACCTAAAGGGCTCTGAAAACATCAGGGCAGACTACTTGAACAGACATCAATAAAATCAGGGGGAATGGAGTAAATATGAGTAAATGTATTTCAACAGATTTATGCCAGATGGGGCCATCCAGAGATAGATCTGTTCGCTTCCAGATTGAACAGAAAGGTAGAGAGGTTCTTCTCCCTGAGCCCATCAGACAGCCCGACAGGAGTGGACGCTCTAGCTCATCCATGGAGTCAGGGACTACTGTATGCATTTCCTCCAATCAGGTTGATTCCCAGAGTACTCAGGAAAGTCAGATGGGACAGAGCACTGGTGATCATGATAGCTCCATTCTGGCCCAGGAGGGTGTGGTTGTATCTGCCTATTTGCTACTTTTTAATGGAATAAGAAATGAAGACAAAGCTTTTATTGTGGACGTGCTGACCCTCATTCGTGATTTCTACATTATCCGTTTTTTTCTGGTCGTGCACAGACTGGGTGAGCCGAGCCTACTAATTGCCTTATTCTCTACAGTAATGTACACTAGTGTAAAAGTAAAAAAAAGTGAAAAAAAATGTGCACCAAACACAACACAGCCCCCCCCAGTCCCCCCCCCCAATAATAAAGATGCATTACATTCCCTATACCCAATAAAACGTGACATAAAAGTGATGAAAAACACAAATCCTATACATATTTGGTATCGTTACGTCCGTAACGACCCAATCTATAAAACTATGTCAATAATTAGCAGGAGACACCTGAGTGCTCATGGTTTTATCCCTCCTGTCTTTCCCATTCTATCTTTGATAGCTATGGTGAGTGCAATACCTTATCCAGACTTGTGCTGTTTGGGGGCAGCTTCCTCTGCCGGTGGTGCTGGCTGGGTTTTGGTGTGGCATTTTTGGGTTTGGTCCTGTGGCATGGGGGTTGCAGGGCCATTCCATGGCCACCCTTCCCTGACTGTGCACGCCTGCGGGGGTGGTGGTCACTGACTGGCACAGTGTGGACTTAGTGTAGAGACCCATGTGTATCAGATACCTGCACGCGGTACATGGGGCAGTGTAGCTTGATCAATTCACATACAGAATTCTGATGTTTTTTATGCAGCCGAGAGGTACTAGTATCAGCCATAGGTGTGAGGTGCAGCACTCTTTTTCTTCCCTGAACCGTATTTTGTTTCTCTCTTTTCTCCGTGTTTTGCACTCCTCCTGGTGAGACCCACATGACCACAATTAGCAGGAGACACCTGAGTGCTCATGGTTTTATCCCTCCTGTCTTTCCCATTCTATCTTTGATAGCTATGGTGAGTGCAATACCTTATCCAGACTTGTGCTGTTTGGGGGCAGCTTCCTCTGCCGGTGGTGCTGGCTGGGTTTTGGTGTGGCATTTTTGGGTTTGGTCCTGTGGCATGGGGGTTGCAGGGCCATTCCATGGCCACCCTTCCCTGACTGTGCACGCCTGCGGGGGTGGTGGTTGCTGACTGGCACAGTGTGGACTTAGTGTAGAGACCCATGTGTATCAGATACCTGCACGCGGTACATGGGGCAGTGTGGCTTGATCAATTCACATACAGAATTCTGATGTTTTTTATGCAGCCGAGAGGTACTAGTATCAGCCATAGGTGTGAGGTGCAGCACTCTTTTTCTTCCCTGAACCGTATGTCAATAATTATATCGCACGACACACGCTGTAAAAACAAAACAAAACAAAAAAAAAAAACAGTACCAGAATAGCTGTATTTTATCAATCCACTTTAGAAAATACGTCATAAAAGAGATCAAAAAGTCGTATACATATAAAACTTATCAATAGAAACTACAGATCTTTCCGCAAAAAATAAGCCCCAAACCAGCTCTGTCAGCGCAAACCAGCGCAAAAGATAAGAATGCTATGGATCTTGCAATGCGGCGACAGTTTTTGTGGGTTTTTGCTAGGAAGATAGTTTCTATTGCGCCAAAGTGGTAATAGTTAAAAAAAAACCTACACAAATGTGGTATTGTCGTAACCGTAGTGACCCAGAGAATACATGTATTATGTTATTAGTGACCGCCGATACGGATTTTTACGGCGATCACTAATGGGCTCTATTCTGCTGCCATCAGCTCTTTATGGTAATGTTGCAGAATAGTGCAGCGGCGCCGGTAATGCCCACAGCCCCATCCTCTCAGCTACCGGAGGTAGCTGGGGGGTTGGGGCAGAGTGTGGGCTCAGTCCCGGCCAGTCCTCCCACCGGCGATTGCCGTTATTACCAGTATAACAGCGGCCACTGGTGACGGACATTGCCAGCGCAGCTGAACGCTTTCATCTCTATTCACAGTGAATCCACGGTGAGAGGAGATGAGAACATGTCCCCCTACTGTCCCCAAAATTAACCTTAGTGACCGGGTCAATGACCCTCCCCTCCCTGGGCGTCCATCTGATCCAAGATGGCCACCGCCATCACTGTGAAAAGACTCTGTTCACAGTGATGGAATTTCTAAAAATTATCAAAGCTCCATTCTCTCCACCACCAGAGGTGGCGGAGAGCATGGGGCAATGGTCGGGGACCACCCAGTGTGGTCCCAGTACAAGCGATTAGCTGTATATACTATATACCACTGATCGCTTGTTCCAAATGGTGCCGGCACTTTTTTACCCGTCACCAAAGTCAAGTGCCCTGGATTACCCGTAACCACCCCAGATTACCCGTAATCACCCCAGATTACCCGTAACCACCCCAGATTGCCCGTAACCCCCAGATTGCCGTAACCATCGCAGACAGCTTGTAACCATCGCAAACAGCCCGTAACCATCGCAGACAGCTCGTAACCATCGCAGACAGCCCGTAACCACCACAGATTGCCACAGACTGCCCGTAGCTACCCCAAATTGCCTGTCACCACCCCAGATTGCTCGCAACCTCCCCAGATTGCCCGTCGCCTCCTCAGATTGCCCGTCGACACCCCAGATTGCCCGTCGCCACCCCCAGATTGCCCATCACCACCCCAGATAGCCAGTAAACACCCCCAGATTTCCCGTAACCACCCCATATAGCCAGTAAACACCCCCAGATTGCCCGTAACCACCCCAAATTGCCTGTAAACACCCCAAATTGCCCATACCCACCCCAGATTGCCCGTAACCACCCCAGATTGGCACAGACTGCTCGTAACCACCCCAGATTGCCCATAACCACACCAGATTGCCTGTCGCAACCTCAGATAGCCATTAAACACCCTGAGATTGTCCATTACCACTCCAGATAGCCAGTAAACACTCACATATTGCCTGTAACTAAAATGACACTTTTTTTTTGGGGGGGGGGGGGGGGGGGGTTATTCTGCTGGCACTACAGGGGCACTGCAAACGCACCTGGCGCTCAGAAACTTCTTCAGAAAAATCTGCACTGAAAATGCTAATTGGCGCTCCCTTCCTTCTGAGCCCTGCTGTGTGACCATACAGGGGTTAATGCCCACATATGGGGTACCGTTATACTCAGGAGAACCTGCGTTACATATATTGGGGAGAGTTTTCTCCCCTGTTCCTCGTGAAATTGAGAAATTTCAAACTAAACAAACATATTATTGGAAAAATTCTATTTTTTCATTTTTACTGTCTTCTTTTGAATACTTTCCTCTAATACCTGTAGGGTCAAAATGGTCAACACGCCCCAAGATGTATTCTTTGAGGGGTGTACTTTCCAAAATGGGGTGACTTTTGGGGGGGGGGGTTATTCTGCTGACACTATAGGGGCTCTGCAAACGCACCTGGCGCTCAGAAACTTCTTCAGCAACATCTGAACTGGAAATGCTAATAGGTGCTCCTTCCCTTCTGAGCCCGGCTGTGTGCCCATACAGTGGTTTACGCCCACATATGGGGTACCATTGTACTCAGGAGAACCTGCGTTACAAAATTTGGGGTGCATTTTCTCTCATGTTTATTATGAAAATGAGATACTTTAATCTTAACAAATATATTATTGGAAAATTTATATTTTCCATTTTTTCCGGCCTAATTGTGAATACTTTCCTCCAGCCCTTGTAGGGTTAAAATGCTCATTATACCCCTAGATTAATTCTTTAAGGTGTCTAGTTTCCAAAATGGGGTCACTTATGGGGGTTTCCAGTATACAAGCCTCCTAAATAAACTTAAAAAAAGAACTGGACCCTAAAAAAAATCAGTTTTATGAAAATTTTATGAAAATTTCATAATTTGCTGATACACTTCTAAGCCCCGTAACACCCTAAAAAAGTTTACGAAATGAAGCCAGAATAAAGAGGACATATTGGTAATGTGACTTACTAACTAATTTATGTGATATGACTTTCTTTTTTTAGAAGCAAAGAATTTCAAAGTTCGTAAAATGCTAATTTTTCATGATATTTTGATGTTTTTCACAAAAAACACACAAGATAGTGACCAAATTTTGCCACTAACATAAAGTACCATATGTTAGGAAAAAACAATCTCAGAATCGCTAGCATACGTTAAAGCATCAGTGAGCTATAAGCGCATAAAGTGAGACAGGTCAGATTTTAAAAAAGGAGCCTGGTCATTAAGGTCCAAATGGGCTTGGTCCCTAAGGGGTTAAGATATATATCCAATATAAAAAAAATTATAAATAAATAAATACATAAGCGAGTAAATGAATACATGTTCATGTCCTTAAACAGATCAAAGTCTCGGTTAATATGGTAAATAGTCCGTTCAAGTTTGATTATGATCAGTTAGTTTGGTTTAAAGGGGTAGTCCACCCAAAAAAAATTTCTTTCAAATCAACTGGTGCCATAAAGTGCCAGAGATTTGTAATTCACTTCTATTAAAAAATCTTAAGTCTTCCAGTACTTATCAGCTGCTGTGTGTCCAGCAGGAAGTGGTGTTTTCTTTCCTGTCTGACCCAGTGCTCTCTGTTGCCTCCTGTGTCCATGTCAGGAACTGTCCAAAGCAGGAGCAAATCCCCATAGAAAACCTCTCCTGCTCTCCAGACTGGAAATAATACAACTTCCTGTTGGGCATACAGCAGCTGATAAGTACTGGAAGGCTTGAGATTTTTTAATAGAAGTAAATTACAAATCTCTGGCACTTCATGGTAGCAGTTGATTTGAAAGAAAAAAATTTTGGGTGGACTACCCCTTTAAAGCTTACCGTTATGGTGAATTCAGGGAGAACATAACTCCCATCGGAGTCTTGAAAGCCAGGTCTGCTCACATACCAGAGAGTGTGGAGGAACCGGGTGATTGTTAGTTTAGTTTAACATGAATTGTTAACATAGATTATTTCATTTTGTTTGAGAAATAAAAAGTAAAAGACAAGAGTATATTAACCCCTTCACGTCAGCCATCTGTATATATACGTTCCTTTTGCACATGCCCCGTGCAGTAGGAATGTACATATACGTTCCGGCTTTGACAGGGGTTTTTGTGATGAGAACGGGATCGCTGCAGGGACAGCGATCCCGCTCTCATCTGTGTACAGCACCGGAGATAATGAGGATCAGCTGTGATTCCGCAGCTGACCCCCATTAACCCCTTAGTGACCGCCGAAACGGCGGTCACTAATGGGCCGATGCCGCCGCTGTATTTCATCTCCCCCCACCGTGAATCCACGGTGGGGGGAGATGAAATAAGTAAAAATCAGACCCCAGATCAGCCCCCTAGTGCCCCAGTCACTAACCCCCCCTCCCGCGGCGGCCATCGGATCCAAGATGGCCGCCGCGATCACTGTGAACAGATTAATGTCTTTTCACAGTGATCAAAAAAGAAAAATGAATGAAAGCCCCATGCTCTCCGCCACCGGAGGTAGCGGAGAGCATGGGGCAGTCATCGGGACCCCCCCTGTGGGGTCCCGGTACAAGCGATCAGCGGTATATACTATATACCGCTGATCGCTTGTGCCATGTGCCGCCGGCACTTTTTATCCCCTGTCACCATGAATGATTGGTGACAGGGGATAAAAAGTGATGTCCCCCCACCCCCCAAGTCGCCCCCCACCCCCCCTGTCACCCCCGTCCCCCAGTCACCCCCCCCTTCCCCATATACTCACCGGATCCACGGAGCTCCTTCCTCCTCGGCGTCCTGGCTGGTTATGAAGTGCGCATGCGCTCCACAACCAGCCAAGCTCTGAAAATTTAAAGTGACAGAGACCAATTTGGTCTCTGTCACTGAACTATGATTACTGTGATAGAAAATATCACAGTAATCATAGTAATACAGTGAAAATGAATGTATAAAGTACAAAAAGTGACAAACATACAAAAAAATAAAACACACACTTTTTATTATAGTAATAATTGCAGTTTACTCCCAAATTACCCCTAACCCCCCCCCTAGATTACCCGTAACCACCGCAGGTTGCCCGTAACCACCGCACGTTGCCCGTAACCACCCCAGGTTGTCCGTAATCACGTCAGATTGCACGTAACCCCCCAGATTACCCGTAACCACTGCACGTTGCCCATAACCACCGCACGTTGCCCGTAACCACCGCACGTTGCCCGTAACCACCACACGTTGCCAGTGACCCCCTCCAGATTGTCCGTAATCACCCCAGATTGCCTGTAACCACCCCAAATTACATGTAACCACCCCAGATTAGCTATAAGCACTTCACTCTATCCGTAACAATTCTAGATTGTCTGTAACCCCTCCAGGTTGCCCCTAACCACCGCAGGTTGGGCATAACCACCCCTGATTGCCCGTAATCATGCCAGATTACATGTAACCCCCCAGATTGCACGCAACCACCGCAGGTTGCCTCTGACCACCGCACCTTGCCTCTGACCACCGCACGTCGCCTCTGACCACCGCACGTCGCCTCTGACCACCGCACGTCGCCTCTGACCACCGCACGTCGCCCATGACCACCGCACGTCGCCCCTAACCACCGCACCTTGCCTCTGACCACCGCACGTCGCCTATGACCACCGCACGTCGCCTATGACCACCGCACCTTGCATCTGACCACCGCACCTTGCCTCTGAACACTGCACCTTGCCTCTAACCACCCCAAATTGCCAGTGACCCCCTCCAGATTGCCCGTAACCACGCCAGATTACAGGTACCCACCTCAGATTACCTATTAGCACTTCAGTTTATCCGTAACCACAGCAGGTTGCCTGTAACCACCTCAGATTGTCCGCAACCACCCCAGATTGTCCGTAACCACAGCAGGTTGCCTGTAACCATACCAGATTGTCTGTAACCACAGCAGGTTGTCCGTATTCACCCCACGTTGCCCATAACCACCCCAGGTTGCCTCTAACCACCCCAGGTTGCCTCTAACCACCCCAGGTTGCCTGTAACCACCCCAGGTTGCCGTAACCACAGCAGGTTGCCTGTGACCACCCCATGTTGACCGTATCCACCCCAGATTATCCATAACCACCCCAGATTACCCGTAACCACCTCAGACTGTCCGTAACCACCCCAGACTGCCCGTAACCACCCCAGACTGCCCGTAACCACCTCAGACTGCCCGTAACCACCTCAGACTGCCCAGAACCACCTCTAGATTACCCAGAACCACCCCAGACTGTCCGTAACCACCCCACATTACCTGTAATCTAATTTTTTTATTGTATTTTAGTAACTGCGCTATTCTAATAACTGTTACTAGCTGCGGTTTTGCTCCAGCAAATTGGCGCTCCTTCCCTTCTGAGCACTGCTGTGTGCCCATACAGTGGTTTATGCCCACATATGGGGTACCGTTGTACTCAGGAGAACCTGCGTTACAGATTTTGGGGTAGATTTTTTCTCCTGTTCCTTGTGAAATTTTGAAATTTCAAACTAAACCAACATATTATTGGAAAAATTCAAGTTTTTCATTTTTACTGGCCAATTTTGAATACTTTCCTCTAATACCTGTGGGGCCAAAATGCTCATCCTACCCCAAGATGAATTCTTTGAGGGGTGTACTTACCGAAATGGGGTGACTTTTGGGGGGATTCTATTCTGTAGACACTACAGGGGCTCTGCAAACACACCTGGTGCTCAGAAACTTCTTCAGAAAAATCTGCAGAGAAAATGCTAATTGGTACTCCTTCCTTCTGAGCCCTGCTGTGTGCCCATACAGTGGTTAATGCCCACATATGGGGTACCGTTATACTCAGGAGAACCTGCGTTACATATATTGGGGAGAGTTTTCTCCCCTGTTCCTCGTGAAATTGAGAAATTTCAAACTAAACAAACATATTATTGGAAAAATTCTATTTTTTCATTTTTACTGTCTACTTTTGAATACTTTCCTCTAATACCTGTGGGGTCAAAATGCTCACCACACACCAAGATTAATTCTTTGAGGGGTGCACTTTCCAAAATGGGGTGACTTATGGCGAGATTTTACTCCGCTGGCACTACAGGGGCACTGCAAACCCACCTGGCGCTCAGAAACTTCTTCAGCAAAATCTGCATTGAAAAAGCTAATTGGCGCTCCTTCCCTTCTGAGCCCTGATGTGTGCCCATACAGTGGTTTATACCGACATATGAGGTACCTTTTTACTCAGGAGAACCTGCGTTACAAATTTTGGGGTACTTTTTTTCTCTTGTTCCTCGTGAAATTGAGAAATTTCAAACTAAACGAACATATTATTGGAAAAATTCGAGTTTTTCATTTTTACTGTCTACTTTTGAATACTTTCCTCTAATACCTGTGGGGTCAAAATGCTCACCACACCCCAAAATGAATTCTTTGAGGGGTGCACTTTCCAAAATGGGGTGACTTATGGCGAGATTTTACTCCGCTGGCACTACAGGGGCTCTGCAAACACACCTGACGCTCAGAAACTTCTTCAGCAAAATCTGCATTGAAAAAGCTAATTGGCGCTCCTTCCCTTCTGAGCCCCGCTGTGTGCCCATGCAGTGGTTTACGCTCACATATGGGGTACCGTAGTACTCAAGAGAACACGTGTTACAAATTTTGGGGTGCTTTTTCTCTCATGTTCCTTTTGAAAATGAGAAACTTTAATCTAAATGTATGTATTATTGGAAAATTTTAATTTTTCATTTTTTTACGGCCTAATGGTGAATACTTTCCTCCAGCCCCTGTAGGGTTAAAATGCTCATTATACCCTTAGATTAATTCTTTAAGGTGTCTAGTTTCCAAAATGGGGTCACTTATGGGGGTTTCCAGTATACAAACCTCCTAAATCAACTTAAAATAAGAACTGGTCCCTAAAAAAATCATTTTGGAAACTTTCACGAAAATGTGGTAATTTGCTGATACATTTCTAACCCCCGTAACACCCTAAAAAAATAAAATATGTTTATGAAATGAAGCCAGAATAAAGAGGACATATTGGTAATGTGACTTAGTAACTAATTTATGTAATACAACTTTCTTTTTTTAGAAGCAGAGAATTTCAAAGTTCATAAAATGCAAATTTTTTCAATTTTTCATGATATTTTGATGTTTTTCACAAAAAACACACAAAGCAGTGACCAAATTTTGCCACTAATATAAAGTGCCATATGTGACGAAAAAACAATCTCAGAATCGCTAGCATACGTTAAAGCATCACTGAGCTATAAGCGCATAAAGTGAGACAGGTCAGATTTTGAAAAATGAGCCTGGTCTTTTAGGTGCAAATTGGCTTGGTCTTGAAGGGGTTAATTATATTAGTATTCTAATGCCATCTAGTGGTCATGACTTGAAAGTGTTCTATATTGGTGTTTGTTTAATATTATCTAATAATGGGGGAAGAAAAATTAGATGTGTTCTATACATTCGATTAGTCCTTCTGGAATCAATGTATGAAGTTTGTAGATCCAGAAGGATTCACGTCTACATAGGTTGGACCATCGATCGGGGCTTTCCAGTGGAATTTGTTCAATTGAGAAGATGGTTATCACTTCAAAAGAGCAGTTATGGGCCTCTGTGAGGTGTTTAGATACACTTTGTTTAAGGAAGCTCCTTCTTGTATTCGATCTATGACTATTAATTCTTTTATAAAGTGCCTGTTTTGTCCTGCCAACATATTGTAGGCCACAAATGCATGTTAGTAAATAGATAACATATGTTGAGAAGCAGTCCATATGCTGTTTGATTGGGAACGTCAGTCCTGTACTATTGAATTTAAAAGATTTTTCGTGTGCAATGTTTTTGCAGCATAAGCAAGAGGGGGTCTCTTACATTTAAATATACCTCTCGTTTGTGACGGTCCAATCTCGGTTGTTGTTTTTTTATTTCTTATTTTGCTTGGTGCGATAATTCCTCGAATGGTCTTTCCTCTTCGATATGTAAATTTTTGTTTGTTTGGTATTATTTTTTTTTAAAACTGTCTGATTATAAAATCAGCCAATGTTTTTCTATTGTTTTTTTGATTAATTGATTGCTATCGTTAAACCCGGTAATAAAATTGAACCTCATATCATATGTGTTGTCCGCGTTTTTCTTTTTGTTTGATGTATAAAATCTTCATCTTTTGTGCAAGAACTGCACAAAAGATGAAGATTTTATACATCAAACAAAAATTTTAGAAGAGAGATTTTTAGAAAAAGGGTACCCGGGAAGATTAATCAGAGAAGCAGTAAAGAAAAATACTCATCGAAAAAAACAAGATCTTTTAGTACCAAAAAAAAAAAAAAAAGCGGACAACACATATGATATGAGGTTCAATTTTATTACCGGGTTTAACGATAGCAATCAATTAATCAAAAAAAAATAGAAAAACACTGGCCGATTTTATAATCAGACAGTTTTTTAAAAAAACTAATACCAAACAAACCAAAATTTACATACCGAAGAGGAAAGACCATTCGAGGAATTATCGCACCAAGCAAAATAAGAAATAAAAAAACAACAACCGAGATCGGACCGTCACAAACGAGATGTATATTTAAATGTAAGAGACCCTCTTGCTTATGCTGCAAAAACATTGCACACGGCAAAAAATCTTTTAAATCCAATAGTACAGGACTGACGTTCCCAATCAAACAGCATATGGACTGCTCCTCAACATATGTTATCTATTTACTAACATGCATTTGTGGCCTACAATATGTTGGCAGAACAAAACAGGCACTTCATAAAAGAATTAATGGTCATAGATCGAATACAAAAAGGGGCTTCCTTAAACAAAGTGTATCTAAACTTTTGAAGTGATAACCATCTTCCCAATTGAACAAATTCCACTGGAAAGCCCTGATCGATGGTCCAACCGTGAATCCTTCTGGATCTACAAACTTCATACATTGATTCCAGAAGGACTAAACGAATGTATAGAACACGTCTAATTTTTCTTCCCCCATTACTAGATAATATTAAACAAACACCAATATAGAACACTTTCAAGTCATGACCACTAGATGGCATTAGAATACTAATATAATTAATATACTCTTTGGGGGAGATTTATCAACAGGGGATTTTTCTAGATGTGGTCTATTTCTGCTTTGGCAAGAATAGACTGGTCTATTTAAAGTGCAATTTACTATCAGGGATAAGCCTGGTCTATTTTCTGTGGTGCTGATTTGTTTGGCTCAGAATTGTCTCTAAATAGTCTCAGAATTGTCTCTAAATGGTCTCATTGGCTCTGGTTTGCCTCCTAGGTAATGAGCATTTTCTTCTCCCTTTCTTTTTCAGATACTGGCATGCAGAGGATTACGTCGGATTCGTTTGACCAGCGGACTTTAATGTGCAATAAAATGGTCAACGAGGGGTGTGGGGGTGTTTTTATTTGAATAAAAAATTTATTTTGGTGTATTCTGTTTTCTTTCATTAATTTACAGACTTAGTAATGGATTCCGTCTATTAGACGGCTTCCACTACTAAGTCAGGGCTTAGTGTTAGCCGGTATAAAATGGCTAAAGTTGGCACTCCTGGACTAAAAACGCATAGGATCCCCCCCCCTTTCCATAACCAGCTGGGTTAAAAACCAAGCAACAGCAGCCTGGTAACACCAGGGTGGGAAGAGCCATTGGTTTAGGCCCCCCCAGCCTAAATATTACCAGCCTGCTGCTGCCCAGTCCAGGAGCGCCAATTCTGACGCTCCGGGACCACTGGCACCTGGCTCTTCCCAGTACCCCTGGTGGCATTGGGTACTGGGGTAATAATGGGGGGTTAATGGGGGGTTAGTGTTAGCCATTTTATACCGGCTAACACTAAGGCCTGACTTAGTAATGGATTCTGTCTATCAGACAGCTTCCACTACTAAGTCTATAAAGTAATGAAAGAAAACCACACCTAGAATTTTTTTTTTATTCAAATAAAAACACCCCCACACCCCTCGTTGACCATTTTATTGTACATTAAAGTGCGCCGGTCATCGACGTAGTCCAAACCAATCCGACGTAATCCTCTGCGTGCCAGGATCTGGATCCTGGGAAAGTTGGGTGACCTTCAGCTTGGGAGTTACAGTCTGGCTCCCAGGGACTTAACCCCCTGGGGACCAGACTGTTGTGGCACTGAACCTGCACCAGCAAGGAAGGGGGTTAAGTGCCCCCTTCCTTGCTGGGGCAGATGCAGTGCGATTTCCATGGGGGGGGGGTTACCTGCTGCTGCTTCCTCCATTGTTGCTAGATGCCCCGGGATGTCCCGATAAGCCCCGCCCCTTTACGGCCGCATCCAATACAGGGGGCGGAGCTTACTGGGACATCACAGGACAGCTAGCAACAATGGAGGAAGCAGCAGCAGGTAACCCCCACCATCTCCCTCCCCAGAGCGCATTGCATCTGCCCAGCAAGGAAGGGGGTTAAGTGCCCCCCCTTCCTTGCTGGGGCAGATGCAGTGCGCTCTGGGCAGGGGGGGGAGGGGGGTGATGGTGGGGGTTACCTGCTGCTGCTTCCTCCATTGTTGCTAGCTGTCCCGGGATATCCTGGTAAGCCCCGCCCCCTGCATCGGACATGGCCGTATAGGGGGCGGAGCTTATCGGGACATCTGGTGACAGCTATCAACAATGGAGGAAGAAGCAGCAGGAGGTAATCCCCCCCCATGGAGATCGCACTGCATCTGCCCCAGCAAGGAAGGGGACACGTAACCCCCTTCCTTGCTGGTGCAGGTGCAGTGCCACAACAGTCAGACTGTAACTTCTCTGCCGGGATTTTAAATTTCCCGCCCAGAAGCAGGGAATCCCGGCTTAATGAGGGGATTCCCTGCTCCTGTACTGTATGGAGGGGTGCGCTATACACCCCTACTTACTGTACAGCCACAGAAGGTTAGTAGTGATGCTGCTGCATCACTACTTAACCCCCTACACTCCGTGGATCGGGTGCACTGCACCCGACACACGGAGCATACTGGCTCCACATTATAGGTGGTGAAATACACCACCTCTAGTGTGGAGTGAGTTTGCGACACATGTGCGACTATTTTAGATAGTTGCACATGATAAATCATGCCTACTTTTAGCGTAAGCTGAAGTAGGCATGATCAGTCTATGTCGGGGAAAGGTCTCAAAATTTTGCGCAGCTATGCGGTTGCTCAAAATTTTGCAACTTTTCCACTCCAAAAAAAGGCGTAAATTTTTAATAAATCTCCACCCTTGTCTTTTACTTTTTATTTCTCAAACAAAATGAAATAATCTATGTTAACAATTCATGTTAAACTAAACTAAACAATTCATGTTATGTCACATGCCCTTCATTCCGGATCTACTCTAAATCATCCTTCTTTCATTCATTTGTTTCTATCCACTAACTCACTGACGCCCTGCATCATACTTACGCTACTAAAGACTTTTTACGCTATCTATTAAGCTACGCCAATGCATTAGATTATAATATGGGTGGTCCAGACAGCCGCTTGGACCACCTATATTATAATCTTATAGGCCACAGGCAGTTTTTAGCCTGTGGCCTAGGAGTATGTAAGTGGTGTCTGGACGCTGGCAGCGCAGTGACGTCATCACACATGTCCTGCCTCTAGGGCCGCAAAAAAGGGCAAGTCCAAGCTAATGGGACAATCTGTCACCCCTGGATGGCCCCCCCGAACCCCCCCGAACCCACCCTACCCCTGGATACACCCCCCATACTTACATTAGAAGATGAGTGGGTAGCCACAGTTGCATAGCAGGACCGGCATCAGGAGTGGGACCGGCAGGATGGGGTAGGTATGGGGGGGGGGGGCATCCACGGATGACAGGTTCCCTTTAACAACTGTTCTAGGGGCTGACTACTATATAAGAAACTATGGGGAGGGCTGGTGCCTATATAAGACTACAGAGAAGGGCTTGCTACTATATAAGAGACTATGGGGGAGGGCTGGCCACTATATAAGAGACTATGGGGAACGGCTGGCTACTATATGAGACTGGGGAGGGCTGGCTACTATATGAGACTACAGGGGAGGGCTGGCTACTATATAGGACACTTGGGGGCTGGCTACTATTTGGGCACTATCGGAAGGGCTGGCTAATATGTGGGGCAATTTTGGTTGGGTTGGCTACTACATGGGGCAATATTGGGAGTTAGCTATTACATGGGTTGGGAATTAATCCTATTATAGCAATTTATCATGTAATTTATCATAGTGCACAGCGATGGGAGACGCACACCACTGACATTGCCAGGAACACAGCACGCTGCATTTGCGCTTCAATAATTATCAAGGTTGGCCCACAACTTTGTCCAATTTTTTTATTTTGGCCCACTGTGTATTTGAGTTTGACACCCCTGTCCTACATGATTCTTGAGCAAAGATATAAAGCAGATTCTGCTGTGTGTGTGCAGTGGATGCAGATAGTCTCCAGCCACCATACCTTGAACAACTCAGAACTAGACTAGATGGAGCAGGTGGTATTTTTTTCTGCTGACACTCTTCTATGTTTCTAACTAATATTCACCATACACAAAGAAAAATTGCTAACAATGCCAAATACCAGTGATATAGAGGTCAAAATGATATCGAGAGGTCAGCAATAATGATATAGAAGGGTCAGCCATAGTCCCAGATTTATCAGTTCCCTGTCAACGTCCCCACTCCTGAATCATGGCAGCCCCACAGGAACTACCTGCTCAGCAAGTCAGTGACTGCAGCTGTGCCCCACCTCACTCACTGATTGGCTGGGCGGGTATTCCTGAGTGGGGCCATGACATCACAGGATTCGGAGCGCGTTGCACCTTGCATTGTGGGGGAAGCCTGCTACAGCCATAGCGTGTGCACACCAGGGCCGTTTTAATACATTGGTGGGCCCAGTGCACAGCCCTCAAGAGTGGGCCCCCCCTTACCTTTCTGCACATTGTATAATGCACTGAATTTGCCCCCACACTGTATCAAGAGCCCCAATACATACAGAAGTTACCTTATAACACTATTTCCACCATTCAGTGATTACATATTACATAAAAACTGCACTAAATAAAACAGAAAGATATCACCAATGATACCATTACATAATACCGCCACACCATGACCCCCTAACACTACAACCCTATAACAGAGTGCAGTTACATCCAGTGACTCACCGGGGGCGTCTTCTCCGATCAGAGTCTGTCACCTTTTCTTTTTCTCTCCATCCAGCCTGGGCCACCTTGAAGTCTTCTCCTGGCTGTGAATCTTCTCTCCAGAATCTGCCAGACAAATATTTTAGGCTCCAACACATACAGTAGTTAGGTCCCTTGTACCCCTATACAGTAGTTACACCCCTCTGAACTCCTACATAGTTACACCCCTCTGTGCCTCCATAGTTTTAAGGTGTCCCTGTAGTATATAGACCCTCATGTGCTCCTCCAGTTATAAACAGCCCTCCTGTGTGCTCCCCCATTAGTATATAGCCCCCTGTGCACTCTCTCCAGTAGTATATAGCCCCCCTGTGCTCTCCCACAATAGTATATAGCCCCCCTGTGCTCTCCCCCAATAGTATATAGCCCCTCTATGCTTTCCCACAATAGTATATAGCCCCCCTGTGCTCTCCCACAATAGTATATAGCCCCCTGTGCTCTCCAACAATAGTATATAGCCCCCCTGTGCTCTCCCACAATAGTATATAGCCCCCCTGTGCTCTCCCCCAATAGTATATAGCCCCCCTGTGCTCCCCCTCAATAGTATATAGCCCCCCCTGTGCTCTCCCCAATAGTAAATAGCCCCCCTGTGCTCTCCATAATATATAGCCCCCTGTGCTCTCCCCCATAGTATATAGACCCCTGTGCTCCCCAATAGTATATAGCTCCCCTGTGCTCCCCAATAGTATATAGCCCCCTGTGCTCCCCAATAGTATATAGCTAACCTGTGCTCCCCAATAGTATATAACCCCCTGTGCTCCCCCATAGTATATAGCCCCCTGTGCTCCCCCATAGTATATAGCCCCCTGTGCTCCCCAGTAGTATATAGCCCCCTGTGCTCCCCATAATATATAGCTCCCCTGTGCTCTCCCATAGTATATAGCTCCCCTGTGCTCCCCCATAGTATATAGCCCCCTGTGCTCCCCCATAGTATATAGCTCCCCTGTGCTCCCCCATAGTATATAGCTCCCCTGTGCTCCCCCATAGTATATAGCTCCCCTGTGCTCCCCCATTGTATATAGCCCCCGGTGCTCCCCCATAGTATATAGCTCCCCTGTGCTCCCCCATAGTATATAGCCCCCTGTTCTCCCCCATAGTATATAGCTCCCCTGTGCTCCCCCATAGTATATAGCCCCCTGTGCTCCCCAATAGTATATAGCCCCCGTTCTCCCCCATAGTATATAGCCCCCCTGTGCTCCCCAATAGTATATAGCCCCCGTTCTCCCCCATAGTATATAGCCCCCTGTGCTCCCCAATAGTATATAGCCCCCGTTCTCCCCCATAGTATATAGCCCACTGTGCTCCCCCATAGTATATAGCCCCCAGTGCTCCCCAATAGTATATAGCCCCCTGTTCTCCCCCATAGTATATAGCCCCCTATGCTCCCCAATAGTATATAGCCCCCTGTGCTCCCCAATAGTATATAGCCCCCTGTGCTCCCCAATAGTATATAGCCCCCTGTTCTCCCCCATAGTATATAGCCCCCTGTGCTCCCCAATAGTATATAGCTGCTATATAACATTGAAAAAAACAAACACTGTTACTCACCTAGGTCCACGCGTTCCTCTTCCCTCTTGTGGCTGCACTTCCTGCGGTCACAAGAGGCTGCACTCCCCTTACCCTCGCGCCGACGCTCCAGTGACGTCGGGCGCTAGAGGGAGAGTGCGGCCTCTTGTGACCGCAGGAAGTGCGGCCACAGAGTGACTGACAGGGAGGGAGCCAATGGCTCTCTCTCTGTCAGTGTCGCTGCTGCAGCGCTGAAGCGCCGCAGCAGCAGCGGACGGGGGCAGCAGCGGACGGGGGGGCCCTGCAGGGGGCGCCATGGAGGGGTAAGTAGATTACCCATCCATGGTGCTCCCCCCTGGCAGGCTGGTGGCTGGAGCCCTGTGCGACCGCATTGGTCGCACATAGCAACGGCCGGCCTGCTCGGGGGGCCCCTTTAACCAGTGGGCCCGGTGCACGTGCACCATGTGCCCTCTGGTTAAAGCGGCCCTGGTGCACACACACGCACAGCCTGCTGAAGCCATAGGACACACACAGCCTGCTGAAGCCATAGGACACACAAACACCCTGCTGCAGCCATAGCGTGCGTGTGTGCACACACACACACAGACACACACACACACACTCACACACCCTGCTGCAGCCATAGCACACTGAAGAAAAACACACAATCTTTTCCCAGAGAGAAAATACCACATTGAGGACAGGGGTTACTGCTACACTACTTATGGCTTCTCCTCCTCCTTCTCTATATAACAAAGGATATCTTTATATTACACTGCTGCTCATATACAATCATCCAGCGTCCAAGAAGAGAACAGCACAGATATCCCCCCCCCCCGCAATGGACTCTTCTAGTTCAAAAGCAAACAGACATCTCCCCGACCACCCTTTTATAATAGAGCCAGTGCTTTATTAGGTTATATGCACACTGAGTATGTCTGAAAACTCTGTACAGAATCTGCCACTTGTCCCTGCGCGGTCCCGCTTCCCTCTCTGCCAACTCAATTATATGCTCTGGAAGATTTTGCTGTCCGCCCAAAGAATTCATGTGTCAATTATTTGGGGGACAGCGGAATCCACCATATACAGTAATGGAGCCGGAGGAGAGGGTAGCAGGAGCACACGGGGAAGAGCAGCGGATTCCGCACTTAGTTTCCCGACAGAATTACTCTGTGTGCATGTACCCTTACTGATATATGGAGGAAACTAAATGTATGGGAGAAAGGGTTTTACAGGTTTTCATAAATAACCTCCTTAGATTGATAGAACATAAAAACTATAAAATTTTGAAAGATTTTTTTTATAGCTGGATTTGGAGTCTTTACATTTTTTCCAATAGTAAAAGCACGGTGGGCACAACTGTCTAAGTAACAACAATGGGTGCAAACCAACACATCCAATAGAATATAGCAATTCAAAAAAGAAAAGAAAAGAAAAGCGAATGTGTTATAGAATGTATATACAATGAATCACCTATTAAAAAATCTTCACAGATTACAACTAACACCCAAAAGTAGGTAAGAACATTTTAAAGATGACCAGATAGGGTCAATACCACATCTCATGCACCCCCACAATCACTGGGGTAACACATATGTACCAGGTAGACAGAGGAAATAATGCATGCATAAAAAGCTAGCACATGAGTATACTCAAAAATGGGCAATATAGTGAAACAATGAAAGTCACACTAAAAAAATATCACATTATCCAAAAGTACTGCGTGCCAAAAAATATTGCCATGTTCTAAAATAAATATACATCCTGGTACAATACCACCTAAACCCCACACATTCCATTAGGTCCCCATAACTTCATCAGTAAGTATAGGCAGAGTATGGTGTAAGCTGTATTTATACTGTAACTAGAAAATGTACCCGGCGCTGCCCGCGTATAAAGTGTCAGTGTGTTAATTAGATTTATTCTAAGGTGCCCAGGAGGCCAATCTATGTCCTTGTTTAAGGGAAAATTGCCAGTAGCCCTATATGCCCCTATCTGCACTGTGTATGTAAATTGTAGCTTATGCACATTAGAAAGCTAAAAGCTTCAAACATCCATCCTGTATACAGAACCTTTAGCGTATAGTTGAGGGGGTCCTGTATACCTGTAGCGTATAGTTGAGAGGGTCCTGTATACCTGTAGTATGTAGTTGGGGGGTGTCTGTATACCTGTAGTGTATAGTTGAGGGGGTCCTGTATACCTGTAGTGTGTAGTTGGGGGGGGCTGTATACCTGTAGTGTGTAGTTGAGGGAGGTCCTGTATACCAGTAGTGTATAATTGGGGGGGGGGGGGTGTATACCTGTATTGTATAGTTTGGGAATTACTGTATATCTGCAGTGTATAGCTGGTAGAGGTCCTGTATACCTGTACTGTATAGTTGGTGGTCCTGTATACCTGTAATATATAGTTGGTGAAGGTGCTGTATACCTGTAATGTATAGTTGGTGGAGGACTTCTAAACCTGTAGTTTATAGTTTGAGGGTCCTGGATACCTGTAGTGTATAGTTGGTGGAGGTCTTGTATACCTGTAGTATATAGTTCTGGGGTCCTGTATACCTGTAGTGTATAGTTTGGGGGTCCTGTGTACCTGTAGTTTATAGTTGGTAGAGGTCTTGTATACTTATAGTGTAAAGTTTGGGGGTCCTGTATGGCTGTAGTATAAAGTTGGTGGAGGTGCTGTATACCTGTAGTATATAGTTGGGGGGGTCCTGTATACTTGTAGTGTATAGTTTGGGGCCATTTATACCTGTAATGTATAGTTTGGGGTTCTGTATACCTGTAGTATCTAGTTGATGGAGGTTCTGTATACCTGTAGTGTATACTTTTGGGGTCCTGTATACCTGTAGTGTATAGTTGGTGGAGGTCCTGTATACCTGTAGTGTATAGTTTTGGGGTCCTGTATACCTGTAGTGTTCTGTAGTATATAGTTTGGGGGTCATGTATACCTGTACTGTATAGTTTTGAGGTCCTGTATACCTGTAGTATAGAGTTGGTGGAGGAGCTGTATACCTGTAGTATAGAGTTGGTGGAGGTCCTGTATACCTATAGTGTATAGTTTTGGGGTCCTGTATACCTGTAGTATATAGTTGGTGCGGGTGCTGTATACCTGTAGTATATAGTTGGTGGAGGTCCTGTATACCTGTAGTGTATAGTTTGGGGTCCTGTTTACCTGTAGTATATAGTCGGTGGAGGTCCTGTATACCTGTAGTATAGAGTTGGTGGAGGTCCTGTATAACTGTAGTGTATAGTTTGGGGTCCTGTATACTTGTAGTATATAGGTGGTGGAGGTCCCGTGCACCTGTAGTATATAGTTTTGGGGTCCTGTATACCTGTAGTATATACCTGTATACCTGCAGGGTCATATTTACCATTAGGCACTCGTGGGTCTGCCTAGGGCGGCACGTTGCATGGGGGCAGCACCAGGGAGCAGGGGGAAGGAAACAACTTTTTAATTTTTTTTATTTTTCTAGTCTTCCACCTCCTGTTCCGACTTGCCAGAAAATCTAGTGTCTTTTCGAAGGGGGGTATGGTAGTATTGGTCAGGTCTGGTGTGGCAGTGTTATCCAGTCACAGTATGGTGGTATTGGTCAGGTCTGGTATGCCGGTGTTATCCAGTAACAGTATGGTGGTATTGGTCAGGTCTGGTATGACAGTGTTATCAAGCACAGTATGTCGGTATTGGTCAGGTCTGGTATGGCGGTGTTATTCAGTCACAGTATGGCGGTATTGGTCAGGTCTGGTATGACAGTGTTATCCAGCACAGTATGGTGGTATTGATCAGGTCTGGTATGACAGTGTTATCCAGCACAGTATGGCGGTATTGGTCAGGTCTGGTATGGCGGTGTTATCCAGTCACAGTATGGCGGTATTGGTCAGGTCTGATATGATGGTGTTATCCAGTCACAGTATGGCGGTATTGGTCAGGTGTGTTATGACTGTGTTATCCAGTCACAGTGTGGTGGTATTGGTCAGGTCTGATATAGCGGTCTTATCCAGTCACAGTATTGTGGTATTGTTCAGGTCTGGTATGGCGGTGTTATCCAGTCACAGTATGGTGGTATTGGTCAGGTCTGGTATGGTGGTTTTATCCAGTCACAGTGTGGTGGTATTGGTCAGGTCTGATATGGTGGTGTTTAACCCCTTAAGGACAGAGCTTGAAATGGCCTTAATGACAGAGACAAATTTTATGAATATGACCTGTGTCACTTTATTCATTAATAACTTCGGGATGCTTTTACCTTATCCGGCTGATTCTGAGATTGTTTTCTCGTGACATATTGTACTTTACATTTCTGGTAAATTGGAGTCGATACTCATAATGAATCTTTATGAAAAAAACCCAAATAATGTGAAAAAATTTGAAAAACTGCATTTTTCCAACTTTGAAACTTTTTTGCGTATACAGAAATTGGCTATACCACATAAATTATATATTAAATAGCATTAGCAACATGTCTACTTTATGTTGGCGGCATTTATTAAACGATCTTTCATTTTTTTTAGACGATAGGAAGCTTAAAACATTAGCAGCAAATTTCCAAATTTTCAGTAAAATTTCAAAATCAGATATTTTTAGGGACCTGTTCAGGTTAAAAGTGTATTTGAGGGGCCTGTATGTTAGAAAGCCCCACAAAGCACCCCATTTGAGAAGCTGCACCCCCCACACTCTGCAAAAGCACATCCAGACAGTGTTTTAACCCTTTAGGGGAGTCACAGAAATAAAAGCTAAGTGTGTAAGAAATTTGAAAATTTTAATTTTCTGTGCAGAGATTTTATTGTAATCCAATATTTTTCATAATTATAAACCTATTACCAGAGAAATGCACCCCAATAATTATTGCCCCGTTTCTGCAGTTTATAGAAATACCCCATATGTGGCCCTATTGCGCTATTTGACGCAACCACAAGCCTCAGATACAAAGGAGCGCCTAGTGAATTTCAACGTCTCCGTTATATTTGGTCATTTCTGACTGTACCACTTCAGGTTGGCAGAGGCTCTGGGGTGCTAAAACCTAAAAAACACCCCTAAAGGGACACCATTTAGAAAACTACACCCCTCAAGGAATGTAACAAGGGGTGCAGTGAGCATCTGGACCCCATAGGTGCTTCACAGATTTTCCGAACAATATGGCGTGAAAAAAGAAAAAAAAAATTTTTACACTAAAATGTTGTTCTAGCCTTCAATTTTTCATTTTCTCAAAGGGATAAGAGGAAAAAAAAGACACAAAATGTGTAGCGCAGTTTCTCCCGAGTACGGAAATACCCCACATGTGGCGATAACGGGCCAAGGGGGCTCAGCACAAGCCTCCAAAGGGAAGGGGAGCCAATTGGCTTTTGGAAGCTGAATTTCACTGGAAAGGATTTCAAGGGCCATGTCGCATTTACAGAGCCCTCGTGCTGCCAAGACACTGGAAACCCCTCACAAGTGACCCCATTCTGGAAACTACACCCCTCAAGGAATCTAACAAGGGGCACAGTGAGCATATGGACCCCACTGGTGACGGGCACAAATGTGGAACAATGTGACGTAAAAGTAAAAAATTTTATTTTTTCACTTTCATGGCACAAATGTGCCCGTCATCAAGGGGTCCATATCCTCACTGCACCCCTTGTTAGATTCCCTAAGGGGTGCAGTTTCCAGAATGGGGTCACTTGTGGGGGGTTTCCAGTGTTTTGGCAGCACGAGGGCTCTGTAAATGCGACATGGCGTTCATCATCCATTCTAGCCAAATCCAACCTCCAAAATCCAAATGGCGCTCCTTCCTTTCAGAGGCTTGCCCTGCGCCCACATGGCGCTTTATGTCCACATGTGGGGTATTTACAGACTCGGGGGAAATTGCTCTACACAAATTGTGTGTTTTTTTCTCTTTTAACCCCTTGTGAAAATGATAAATTCAAGGCTAAACCAACATTATAGTGTAAAAAATGTAATATTTCATTTTCACGCCACATTGTTCCATATTTGTGCCCGTCACCAGTGGGGTCCATATGCTCACTAAACGCCTTGTTACATTCCTTGAGGGGTGTAGTTTCCATAATGGGGTCACTTGTGGGGGGTTTCAACTGTCTTGGCAACACAGAGGCCTTTTAAATGCAACATGGCCCCTCGAAATCCATTCCATTCAAATCCAGCCTTCAAAAACGAAATGGCGCTCCTTCCCTTCGGAGGCTTACCCTGCACCCGCATGGCGCTTTATGTCCACATGTGGGGTATTTCCGTACTCAGGGGAAATTGCTCTACACATTTATTGTTTTTTTATCTTTTAGCCCCTTGTGAAAATGAAAAAATCATGACAAGATTAATGATTTAGAGTAAAAACTTTACAAAAATTACACTAAATGTTGGTCTAGCCTTGATTTTTTCCATTTCCACAAGGGGTTAAAAAAGAAAATGAACACAAATCGTGTAGGGTAGTTTCCCCTGAGTACGAAAATACCCCACATGTGGGCATAATGTGCCATATGGGCACAGGGCAAGCCACCAAAGGGACAGAGCGCCATTTAGAGGCTGGAATGGAGGATGGAGGCCATGTCGCAATTACAAAGCTCCTGTGCTGCCAGGTCAGTAGAAACCCCCGACAAGTGACCCCATTCTGGAAACTACACCCCATAAGGAATCTAACAAGGGGTGCAGTGAGGATATGGACCCCACTGGTGACAGTCACTTACGTAGAACATATGCCGAGAAAATAAAAAATACCATTTTTTTTCATTTTCACGTCCCAAATGTGGCCGTCACCAGGGGGCCATATCCCCGCTGCCCCCCTTGTTAGATTCCTTATGGGGTGTAGTTTTCAGAATGGGGTCACTTGTGGGGGGTTTCTACTGTCCTGGCCGCACAGAGGCTTTGTAATTGCATCATGGCATCCTCTAATGGGAATGGCGGCCATACCTATTTAGCTGGGAAAAGGGACAATTCTAATTTATTTGGGGGTACTAGGCCAATTATTAGTTTATAAGGTTGAAAATGACAGGTGTCCATCAAACTCAACCTGTGTTGATCCAGAGGAAGGCAAAAAACCCTTGTGAGGCAGACGACAGTAGCTTTATCACAGGGGAAAAATTCCTTCCCGACTCCATAATGGCGATCAGAATAATCCCTGGATCAACGTGACCCCTGAAATAGGAATAAGGGACAGAATTTAGATAATGTAGAACCCCAGTGACGTGTAGTGCGGCTTGGAGCGATCCAGTATGCAGAGGCCGGGAAGATCAGGACAGGTGTCACACTGGAAAATGGTGTCCTTCCTGATCCCCCTGTTACACCACATTCTGCACTTTTTCTGGGGTCTCCCGTTCTCCAGTGTGGGGGACGTCACCTGGAAAATGTTGCCCTGGTGCGATACGGGGTCCTTTATATCCAGAAGCGCTGGGTCCGCTCCATGGCTACTAAATATTAGGGCTCTATTACTACTTCTGATATTTTCGTATCGTGCCGCAAGCTACAGCAGCTCGGGCAGCGAGGGACCGGAAGAGGGGGCGCTGGTATAAAAGTTATCCCCGTACAGGTGGTGACCTTTATCCAGCAGTGGGAAGATCAGTACCCAGACGATCTTCCCACTTGTTCCGAGGATGGGGGGGGGAGGGGGCATCTGGGGGCTGGATTCGGGTGTCCCTTCCTACATACACTCTAAGGGTACGTGCACACTGCGGAATCGCGACAGATAACCCTTCGTGCATTCCGCAGTTGGCACCCGCCGGCGGACTGATGCAGGCGCACGTCTCCATCCGTGTCATAGACTCCATTCTATGCACGGGCGGATTCCGCTCTCCGTCCAACGTGTTCATTCTTTGGACGGACGATGGAATCCGCCCATGCATAACATGGAGTCTATGACACGGGTAGAGACATGCGCCCGCATCAGTCCGCCGGCGGGTGCCAGCTGCGGAATGCACAAAGAGTTATCCTTCGCCATTCCGCAGTGTGCACGTACCCTAAATCTGTAAGTGTACCCTGAGGTACGCTCACACAGTTTTGAGAATTTCACGCCATACCGTGATCTCTTATTGGGGTGGTACTGGCAGAAAAGACGTGTCTGTGGGGCAGGGTACGCTACGCTACCCCCAGACACGTCACAGGATGATGAGGATGATGAGGATGAATGGAGAAAAGAAGGATCCCCCCCATTCATCCTCACTGGCTGTTTCGGTGTCGGAGGCAATAATAACGTATCCCTCTGACGCCGAAAACACCCTGGGGGCCATCTTTATACGGGGATTGGTATATGGGGTATGTAGTGGTGTAGTGTCACTTTATTCAATGTAGTGTGGTGTAATGTAGTGTTTTTTTTAGAGTAAGTATAAAAAAAAACCTACGCCAACAAAGGAGTTGCTGATAAATGCCGCACTTATGTGCGGCACTTATCAGCAGACCGTGGCAGTAGAATATAGAAAAAAACCACCCTACGCCAAAAAGGAGGAGTTGCTGATTAGCAGCGCACTTTTGTGCGATGCTGATCAACACTCAGCGGCGATAGGGTGCGGAAAATAGAAAAAAAAAAATTTGGAAAAAAAACAAAACTTTTTCTACATTCTGAACATCCCTATAGTGGCTGATACGTGTATTACACATATCAGCCGCTAGAGGGCAGCAGAGCGCAAATTCCGGAAAATGACGAGGCTGGAGCCGAAAATAGCCGAGAGAAGACGACGGGGACCGCCGGAAAGATCCGAAGACCGAACGGAAAGATGGAGGACGCCGCGAACCCGGAAGACGCCGATCAGGAGCCCGGGACAGGTGAGTAATGTACAAATACCTGCTCTGGACCCCTCCGCTACCTAGCTGAGGGGTCCAGGGCAGGTATTTATTATTTTGTGGGACTCTGATCGCCGCGCCACCGGCCAGATCGCCATGAACGGCCGGCCGTTCACGGCGATCGGGCCGGTGGCACGGTGACCACCATTACTTTTTACAGTAATGGCGGTCGGTGCCGTCCTCGGACCGCCATCGGACCGCCAGGTTCCGATCGCCTCTATTGGCTGATCTGAATTGATCAGCCTATAGCGGCGATCGTAAGCACGGGGGGTGTTAACCACCCCCCGTGCCAAGAAGCTAAGATGGCCTGCTATGATTTATAGCAGGCCATCTTCCCCGATCGCTGTGTGCGAACACGCAGCGATCGGGGAAACATCGGGCGTAAATTTACGCCCTGATGCGCCAAGTACCAGGGTGCGAGGGCGTAAGTTTACGCCCGATGTCGTTAAGGGGTTAAAAGGGGTCTACCAGTTATTACTATGGATGTTGTGAGGCAGCTTTCCTAGCAACCACAGCTCCCTGTGAAAATGAAAGTAGTAATCCTATTGGTTGCTAAGGCTCCCAACTGCCGTTTCTGCAGGCAAGCTCCTGCAGCTAATTATATCACCTGTGTGTGCAGTGTGGAGATTTTCCCATTCATCTCTATGGGGCGGTCTTCCCCCTCCCCCTCCCCTCCTGTACATCTGGCGGAGACGGAACCTTCGCTAAAACCTTCCCGGGCACCCAATGTATCTGTGTGACAATTTTGGGGTCAAACGGTTCAGGCGTTTGGAAGTCTATATGGGACTGACGGACAGACAGACAGACTTTGATTTTTATGATATAGATAAGAATACAAAATAATGAGTACCTGGTGTAAGTCCTGGAGGCGGCTAAAAGGCATGCGGCTATGAAGGCAAAAGATGCATCATGGCACACCCTCACATGTAACGCTATCACATGGCACCGGAAGTGTCAGTGGAACGCAAGCGCCAATAGTACAAAGAATAACTCATCATGTATTAGTCTGGAACGCATACATCACCGGAAATGTGTATCTGGCCCATCCGGTCACGTGTAGATAAGCTGAATCACATGATGGTAACACATATGGTGCTCGGCTAGAGCACATTTAACATCTGGTGATGAATGTGCTCTAGTCGAGCACCATATGTGTTACCATCATGTGATTCAGTTTATTATTCATTATTTTGTAATCTTATTATAGTATAAATACAGCTTACACCACACTCTGCCTATGCTTACTCCTGATGAAGTTATGGGGACATAACAGAACGCGTGTGGTTTAGGGAGTATGGTACCAGAATGTATATTTATTTTAGAACATGGCAATATTTTTAGGCATGTGATGCTATTTGTCTACTGTGACTTTCATTGTTTCACTATATTGCCAATTTTTGGGTATACTCCTGTGTTGACCTTTTATGCATGCATTATTTCCTCTGTCTACCTGGTACATATGTGTTACTTCAGTGATCGTGGGCATGCATGACATTTGGTATTGACCAATAGCGTAAATTGGTGGGGGCAGAGGGGGCGGCCACTCCCGGGCCCACACCGCAGGGGGCCCCCTGAAGATTTTGCCAGTTAATGCGGTCCGCAAAAGCTATTGCTTTTGCAGAAGGACTTGACAAATGTCTACTGGCTGTAGGTGGCCCCTGGCCAGTAACCAGTGCTCCTGGGGGGCCCACACGGCTACAGAATGTTGTGTCTGACCATTTAGCTGTATGCGCTTGTATGCGAGGAGAACATACAGTTGAATGCAGCAGGGTGATTGACAAGGCGAGGAGAGCATTGGCTCTCCACCCTGCCAATCACTGTTGTGGCCAAAAGAGGCCGTTCCCTCCCTTACAGCTGTGGGACATAGATGATGTCACTTGTGTGCTCACAGAGCAGGGAGAGAGTTGACATCAGAAGACTACAGTACTGCAACCACACAGCAGGTAAGTATGGCTTTTTTCCCCTTAGTTATAGAGGAGGAGACCTATGTCATTGGGTGGGGCTAACTCCTGGGAAGGATGCTATCTATGGGGGTTGGGGTATGGGATGTGCTGGCTAACTGAAAAGGGGGTACCTAATTTAGAGGTACAGTCTACTCACAGTGGTGGTGTCTCTAACCACCAGGAGGATTACCAGGGAGAAAGGGGTGGCTGCATGGGGAATACCTACATGAGATGGTGCAGGAGGGGATGCCTACATGGAGGACACTACCTTTTTTAAGGGGTGGGGGGGCATACACAGAGAGGTCTAAATACTAGATAGATGGACAAAGGGGTGTCTAACTTCTATATGAGGGCCCCAACTACCACATCATGGAAACAGAGGGAAATAATTACTACATTAAGGCACAGAAGGCCTAACTATTATATGGATAAACAGAGAAGCTGAATTTCAATATGAAGGTACAGAGGGGCTGTAACGCCTGAAGTAGTGGATCCACTGGACCGTCACCAGCGATGGCACTAACCTCCCCAGGGAGCGGAGTCTAAGGGGCCGCTGGTTTTCACCAGAGCCCGCCGCAAGGCGGGATGGATTTGCTGCGGCAGGCGACCCCCAGGCCGCTACCCCTGGCTTGGTTGCTGGTGACGGCAGGCGAGGCGTGGCAGGAGCAGTAGGCAGGAGATGGCGCTGCAGAGGTCAGTGGACGTAACCGCAGGTGACAGACTGTACACCGGAACAGTGGTGACGCAGGAGAACAGGGACCAGGAATAAGGACTAGGGACCAGGTGGCGGATAGGAATCAGGAACAGGGACTAGGAACCAGGTAGCGGACGGGAATCAGGAACAACAGGGAGCTGGGCCAAACGCTAAGGAAGCATTTAGAGGCTCCAACACAGGGGACAGGGCATGCTGGGATTTATAGGGGAGTGATTGGGTGCAACTACCAATTAGGAGCGCACTGCCCCTTTAAATCTGAGACAGCCGGCGCGCACGCGCCCTAGGAGGCGGGGACGCGCGCGCCGGCCGGCACAGCGAGAGACAGGAGCGTGGAGAGGTGAGGCGCCCCCCAGGGCCGAAGTAATAGCAGCGCCGGGTCCCTGACTATGGACACCGGCTGCTGCATGGGGCAGGAGGCGGTCGCGGCGGCGGCCCGGAATGCGGGACGCCGCTGCGGCCGTGACAGGGGCCTGACTACTATCTGGGGGAACACAGGGAGGGTCTATCTTCTATATGGATGAACAAGGGGGGATAATCTACTATGTTAGGGTATATTTATATACTGAAAAAACACTGAGGCTAGTTCCCATAAAAACCATATACTTTATTCATAAAATTATACACAAACACTAAAAAAACAACAACAAAGAAACAGACCAGGATGAAAAGTGGCAGTTTGCAGAAATGGCATGTATTACAAAAGATGACATGTACAAAAAAAATATAATAATTTATGGGGAGATAAATTCATAAATCTCACAGTATCGTGTATGGTTAGCTAAATTTCTCACTGTAGCCCCTACAAGGAGTATTCGTACTGGTCTCCCAATACACATGCAGAATCTCAAGTGTACATCATTAAAACTCACCCATTGTGATGTAAACCAATGCCACCGCCACCAGATCCCCCTAACGCACGTTTTTGCGTCTATCGCTTCCTCAGGAGGGCGTTAGGGTATAGATGGTGGCCTTTTTACTATATGAGAGCACAGAGGGACCCTGCGAACTATATGAGGGCTAAAACTGGGTCTAAATACTACATGGAGGCATAAATTGGCTGCTCTCATATACCCTGTACACCATGATTATCAGGGCTGATTTCTCATACATTTTTCATGTATTGTTTCCATGAATTAGTAAAGCAATTATTCCTCTTAGTTATGTTGCAGTAGTCTGGCTTTTTTGTATATAGGTTATTTAGTATAGTTGCCTTTAACCCCTTAAGGACAGAGCCTGAAATGGCCTTAATGACAGAGACAAATTTTATGAATATGACCTGTGTCACTTTATTCATTAATAACTTCGGGATGCTTTTACCTATCCGGCTGATTCTGAGATTGTTTTCTCGTGACATATTGTACTTTACATTTCTGGTAAATTGGAGTCGATACTCATAACGAATCTTTATGAAAAAAACCCAAATAATGTGAGAAAATGTGAAAAACTGCATTTTTCCAACTTTGAAACTTTTTTGCGTATACAGAAAGTGGTTATACCAGATAAATTATATATTAAATAGCATTAGCAACATGTCTACTTTATGTTGGCAGCATTTATTAAACGATCTTTCATTTTTTTTAGACAATAGGAAGCTTAAAACATTAGCAGCAAATTTCCAAATTTTCAGTAAAATTTCAAAATCAGATATTTTTAGGGACCTGTTCAGGTTTAAAGTGTATTTGAGGGGCCTGTATGTTAGAATAGAGACGCCGTTGATTTTCTATGGGAATTGCAGAAATGACTTCTAAGCCTCGAAATAATGACTTTTTTTCCTAAGGTGGTAGGAATGAAACTCAGTGCGGGCTGGATGGGGTCCCCCCTGGGCACCGCAGACCTAAGCTTGTTTAACTCCTACCTCTTAAAGGAACCGAGAAAAAATGACCTTTTCTGCACTCCAATGTAAGTCAATGGGGCGATTTTTTGACTATGTGCTAGAAACGAAATTCAGTGCGGATTGGATGACAGGCACCCTAGGCACCCAGGATCGGCTTTAGTTTCACGTGTATCTCTTAAGCCGGCAGAGAAAACCCACCTGATATGCACTCCACACAATTGAATAGAGACGCCGTTGATTTTCTATGGGAATTGCAGAAATGACTTCTAAGCCCCGAAATAATGACTTTTTTTCCTAAGGTGGTAGGAATGAAACTCAGTGCGGGCTGGATGGGGTCCCCCCGGGCACCGCAGACCTAAGCTTGTTTAACTCCTACCTCTTAAAGGGACCGAGAAAAAATGACCTTTTCTGCACTCCAATGTAAGTCAATGGGGCGATTTTTTGACTATGTGCTAGAAATGAAATTCAGTGCGGATTGGATGACAGGCACCCTAGGCACCCAGGATCGGCTTTATTTTCACGTATATCTCTTAAGCCGGCAGAGAAAACCCACCTGATATGCGCTCCACACAATTGAATAGAGACTCCGTTGATTTTCTATGGGAATTGCAGAAATGACTTCTAAGCCTCGAAATAATGACTTTTTTTCCTAAGGTGGTAGGAATGAAACTCAGTGCGGGCTGGATGGGGTCCCCCCTGGGCACCGCAGACCTAAGCTTGTTTAACTCCTACCTCTTAAAGGGACCGAGAAAAAATGACCTTTTCTGCACTCCAATGTAAGTCAATGGGGCGATTTTTTGACCATGTGCTAGAAATGAAATTCAGTGCGGATAGGATGACAGGCACCCTAGGCACCCAGGATCGGCTTTAGTTTCACGTGTATCTCTTAAGCCGGCAGAGAAAACCCACCTGATATGCGCTCCACACAATTGAATAGAGACGCCGTTGATTTTCTATGGGAATTGCAGAAATGACTTCTAAGCCTCGAAATAATGACTTTTTTTCCTAAGGTGGTAGGAATGAAACTCAGTGCGGGCTGGATGGGGTCCCCCCTGGGCACCGCAGACCTAAGCTTGTTTAACTCCTACCTCTTAAAGGGACCGAGAAAAAATGACCTTTTCTGCACTCCAATGTAAGTCAATGGGACGATTTTTTGGCTATGTGCTAGAAATGAAATTCAGTGCGGATTTGATGACAGGCACCCTAGGCACCCAGGATCGGCTTTAGTTTCACATGTATCTCTTAAGCCGGCAGAGAAAACCCACCTGATATGCGCTCCACACAATTGAATAGAGACGCCGTTGATTTTCTATGGGAATTGCAGAAATAACTTCTAAGCCTCGAAATAATGATTTTTTTTCCTAAGGTGGTAGGAATGAAACTCAGTGCGGGCTGGATGGGGTCCCCCCTGGGCACCGCAGACCTAAGATTGTTTAACTCCTACCTCTTAAAGGGACCGAGAAAAAATGACCTTTTCTGCACTCCAATGTAAGTCAATGGGGCGATTTTTTTGACTATGTGCTAGTAATGAAATTCAGTGCGGATTGGATGACAGGTACCCTAGGCACCCAGGATCGGCTTTAGTTTCACGTGTATCTCTTAAGCCGGCAGAGAAAACCCACCTGATATGCGCTCCACACAATTGAATAGAGACGCCGTTGATTTTCTATGGGAATTGCAGAAATGACTTCTAAGCCTCGAAATAATGACTTTTTTTCCTAAGGTGGTAGGAATGAAACTCAGTGCGGGCTGGATGGGGTCCCCCCTGGGCACCGCAGACCTAAGCTTGTTTAACTCCTACCTCTTAAAGGGACCGAGAAAAAATGACCTTTTCTGCACTCCAATGTAAGTCAATGGGGCGATTTTTTGGCTATGTGCTAGAAATGAAATTCAGTGCGGATTGGATGAAAGGCACCCTAGGCACCCAGGATCGGCTTTAGTTTCACGTGTATCTCTTAAGCCGGCAGAGAAAACCCACCTGATATGCGCTCCACACAATTGAATAGAGACGCCGTTGATTTTCTATGGGAATTGCAGAAATGACTTCTAAGCTTTGAAATAATGACTTTTTTTCCTAAGGTGGTAGGAATGAAACTCAGTGCGGGCTGGATGGGGTCCCCCCTGGGCACCGCAGACCTAAGCTTGTTTAACTCCTACCTCTTAAAGGGACCGAGAAAAAATTACCTTTTCTGCACTCCAATGTAAGTCAATGGGGCGATTTTTTGGCTATGTGCTAGAAATGAAATTCAGGTCAATAATGTGCCCAAAGGCTAAATACCAGCTTGCCCCAAGGTAAAACGTAACTTTTAATTGATTACTGATAAAATATAAACGTGAGTGGTAGTGTATATACAGTGTATACTAAAATAGATATATGCTCATATACATGTATAAACTTTCAGTATAACTATAACCATGTGGTATTCACCAATGAATAGGTGCTACTGGGATAAACGTATACAACTCTTATGACTCCACTCCGTACTCGATACGGATACTGTCTGCACTATAGACCAGTTGCATCACTGTCCATATCATACAGTATTTAAAGTCTGCGGGCCCGCAGGTAAGTAATTCGTGTGAGTCAATAACATAAGAGGAACGCTATACAATATCAGTGATATGTCATGACAGGCAGTACGTGCCAAATCTCTCTATGACAATATCACGCTATCCAGTAATAGTAGTTTGATGGAAATCAGTAGCTAACGATGATCGCTGTACTCTAGCGGTGATATGTCATTGCAGGCAATATGTGCCAAAACTCGCTATGACTATATCACGCTATTCAGTCTGATCCCTGGTCCTGCAGGGTGTACAGCGCTCTAGACATATTCACATAATCTATGTCTTAGGTATATAAATGAGCATATTTCTAATTTAAAATAGCCATAGCCTCCTTGCTGACTAGTTTCGTCGGCAATACTCCGACTTTATCAAAGTTGGCGCTGGCGGGCGGGACTCTGGCAAGTTTTTTATGCATCAGCCAGATGGCATCGCCCCTGATCGTGGGGTCATAATCCAATCAAAAGTCCAGAATTGTGAAGGGGGGGAGGACTATATGTAAATTCCGGATGACGCTGTTTTTGAGGGGATGGATCCATATTCAAAGTTGGCGGGGATTTAGCCAACTCCGCCTCTTTGGCAGTTACTGTCTCGCGCAGACTCCAGGACTTAGAAAAAACCTCGGTTTGCTCTGTGGCTGTGCGCATGAGTGTGGACTTAGTGCAATGTGGTGGCCACACTTCTACTGCGCAGGTTCATGGACTTAGAATAATTCCTTGGTGCGTCCTCGTAACGCGCATGCGTGGGGACTTTGTGCATATTCAAGTATCATCATTTCTACTGCGCTGACTCTTGGACTTAGAGTGATTTGGCAGTGCGTCCCCCACAGTGCGCATGTGTGGGGACTTAGTGCATATTCGAATATCCAGGATCTACTGCGCTTGTCACCGGACTTCAACATTTTATCCATCTGCTAGTTCTCTCACTTGGATCCGTGGAGGTTGGATCCGATGAAGAACTAACATGTGAGTAATAGTTTTAAAAGATTTAGAAATGCTGTTCAGGTTGAATTGATTATAGGATATTACTCTGAGTTTAGACCTTTGATTGGTTAGTGTATACAGGACAATTTGGATACTCCCAGATCATTCAGAACGCTGTAAACAACCACTATACTGTAATTCTTAGAGAAATGGAGTGAATGTAAATCCCTCATTCAGCCCATGCGGGGCCAGAGTGCGCAATCGATAAATCCAACGTGCTTCGGCTTGGAGTAACTTCAAGTCTAAATCTCCTCTGCGTGGTCCGAGACGTATGGATTCAATTCCCCAAAATGTCAGACCTTTAGGGTCACCATTATGGTGTTCATTGATATGTCGGGCTATACTCGTTTCAGTCCTGGTCCGTATATTGCTTAGATGTGAACCTATACGGTTGCGAAATTGTTGGACTGTTTTACCGATATAGAGTAAGTTGCAGGGGCATTTTGCGGCATATACAATCGCCTTTGTCTGACAGTTAATGAACTGTTGAATCGTGTAGGTTTTTTGATCCATAGGATTTGTGAATGTCTTGATCTTGGGTAGATATTTGCAATAACTGCAAGTCCCACAAGGATAAGAGCCCTTAATGTCCGACTTTAGCCATGTCTTGATTGGATTTTTAGATGGATGTTAAAAGTGGCTATGGACTAGATGGTCTCTCAAATTTCGTCCTCGTCTATATGTTATGCTGGGGGTGGCGGACAATACATCTCTTAAATCAGGGTCGGCTTGTAGTACCGGCCAGTATTGTTGTATGGTTTGTCGAACTTTGTAATGTCCAGAATCAAATGTTCCGATACATCTGATGGTCGTAGATGGTGTAGTCATGTATTTGTTTTTGTTTAATAGACTATTCCTGTCGGTTGTTCTAGCTCTATAGAAGGCCCGATGTAAGACCTTTTTAGGGTATCCTTTACTTAGGAATCTGTGATATAGTGTGTCACACTCTTTCATGAATGCTTGTTCCGTGGAGCAATTTCTGCGCGCTCTCAAATATTGTCCCACCGGGATACCTCTTTTTAAGGGGGCAGGGTGAAAGCTGCGCCATTGTAGAAAGCTGTTAGTGGCGGTAGGTTTACGATAGATGCTGGTGGAAAGATCACCATTAATTCCGATCGATATGGTGAGATCAAGGAAATTGATGCTTGTTGTATGAATCTCGCTGGTCAGGACTAGGCCAATTTTGTTAGTGTTTAGAATTTTAACAAAGTCATTGAAGAGCGCTACATCTCCATCCCACAATATGAGGACATCATCGATGTAGCGCCCCCATAATATGACGTGGTCTGTGAATTTTTGTAGATTGTCGTTGAAAACGTGGGTGGCCTCCCACCAGCCGAGGTAGAGGTTGGCGTAGGTGGGGGCACAGCTGGTACCCATGGCCGTTCCTGTTTTTTGGAGATAAAATTTCTGATCAAAAATGAAAAAATTATGAGTTAATACGAACTGTAACAATTGGATGATGAATTTGTTATGGGGAACGAATGTATTTCCTCTGCTTGAAAGATAATGCTTTACTGCGTTGAGACCATGTTCGTGCTGGATACTCGTATATAATGCCTCTACATCTAAGCTTGCCAGCATTACGCCCGGAGTGACCGATAAGTCTTGGAGTTTTTTAACTGTCTCAGTGGTGTCTTTAAGATACGAGGGCATTGTTTCTACGAATGGAGCCAACACCTGGTCGACATATTTGCTAATCCCTTCCGTGAGACAGTTGTTCCCGGATACAATTGGTCGTCCTGGCATAGGTGTGCGCTGTTTGTGTATCTTCGGGAGGGCGTAAAACGTTGCCAGTGTAGGAAACTGGTTAAACATGGCTTTGAACTCAAGGTCTGAGATGAGATTATAATTTTTGGCTTCTATGAGTATACTTTTTAGATCACTTATGAATTGTTTTGAAGGGTCTGTTCGTAGTACCTCATAGGTTTTCGTGTCATTCAACAGTCGAAGGCACATTTGTCGATATTCTTCTTTATCCATAACGACTACATTTCCACCCTTATCTGAAGGTTTGATTTCTATATTTACATTCGTTGTTAGGTGTTTTAGTGCTTGAGTTTCTTGGTGTGTCAGATTGGTGTTAGTTTTGGTTGTTTTGACTTCAATTTTTTGGAGGTCGTTGCAGACCAAGTTCACAAATTTCTCTATGTTGTGAAATGTCACAAGAGACGGTGTGAAAAGGGACTTGGGCCGCAGATTTGTAATTGGAGCTGAAAATTCACGTATGCCGGTTTCATTCTCGGTTTGTAGACTGAATAGAGTTTCTATTGCTTCTCTTTCCTTGCTGGATAAATTAGATGGGTTGGCTTGTCTATTTTTGTAAAATTTATGGAGAGCCAATTTGCGAGCAAACAAATGGATGTCCTTTGTCCAAGTAAATTTATCAAAACTAGGGGTGGTGGTGAAGGACAACCCTCTTTCGAGGACCATGGTCTCTGCTTCGGACAAGTTGATAGAGGATAGATTTATGATCTGTGGTTTCATGGCATCTAATACCGTTGGTTCTTGTAGGCCCACTGGCTTCGGTCCCGAAGCTGTGCTGGGCCTAAAAAATGACTCACATTTGGTGCTTGCATTGTCTGTGGGGTGTAAATGGGTTGTGGTTGTGTCTGTCCCAAAGTGGATGTCTGTGCACCATTTAAACCCGAGTTGGTAAGTGAGGAGGACGAAGAGAAGATGCCTGATGATTGTGCTGGTATCACATTTGTGTTCTGTACAAGTGTGTTTCCTTGTGATTGGTGTTGTTGGGATGCTTGTTGAGCGATAGGGGTTGGTGTCCATGTTGTGTTATGTGGATGTGATTGTTGTCCTCTGTTTTTTGGTTTTCGTGAGTGTTTCTTGTGATTGAAGTTGCGAAGTTTGTAGCGTTGATAGTTGGAGTTGTCTCCTTGAGTTGGATCTTCGGTCCCGGAGTAGTCAGACTCGGAGTAATCAGAGTATGGATATCTTGTGGTATTATTGGTGTCCTTATATATCTCTCCTGTCTCAAAGTCTCTCTTATCGCGGATGTATTTGCGATGCTTCCGCTCCTTAATTTCTGATTGGAAGATTTCGATATGTCTTTGTAGTCTAGTCTCGTAGTTGGTAAATTCAGGATTGGTGTTAAAGAACTGAATCTGTTGCAATTGTGTCTCTAATTGTGTATTGAGTTTAGTCAGAACTGTTTTTTCGTAGGCCAATAGATACTCAAGCATTCTTATGGAATTAGCTGTCATAAGTTCATGCCATCCCCTCATGAATTCAGCATCTTCTTGATGTGCATTCGGGCGAGTATTAATCCTAAGCCCTCGATATACAATTTTTTGATCTATGTAAGTTTGGAGACTGCTGATCTCCCACCACGATCTTATATAGCTTTTATAAGTTTTTTGTAACTCTTTAAATGCAGTATTTATGTCAATACTGTTCAGTGGGAGATCTGCAAGTGAAAAAACCTGATTTGCGGCACTCTGGAGGGATTCAATCGATACTATATTAGAAAGAAAACTGGCCATAATACGTAACCGTATTTCAAATTAATTGTTAAAGAGTAATCTGTTCCACATTTAGTGGGAGCAGGATCAAAAATGAGAGGGGTAACTCTCGGTATCACAGATTGGGGTTTAGTGATCCCAACCTTGTGGGAGGTATTAGTTATGGTCAATAATGTGCCCAAAGGCTAAATACCAGCTTGCCCCAAGGTAAAACGTAACTTTTAATTGATTACTGATAAAATATAAACGTGAGTGGTAGTGTATATACAGTGTATACTAAAATAGATATATGCTCATATACATGTATAACCTTTCAGTATAACTATAACCATGTGGTATTCACCAATGAATAGGTGCTACTGGGATAAACGTATACAACTCTTATGACTCCACTCCGTACTCGATACGGATACTGTCTGCACTATAGACCAGTTGCATCACTGTCCATATCATACAGTATTTAAAGTCTGCGGGCCCGCAGGTAAGTAATTCGTGTGAGTCAATAACATAAGAGGAACGCTATACAATATCAGTGATATGTCATGACAGGCAGTACGTGCCAAAGCTCTCTATGACAATATCACGCTATCCAGTAATAGTAGTTTGATGGAAATCAGTAGCTAACGATGATCGCTGTACTCTAGCGGTGATATGTCATTGCAGGAAATACGTGCCAAAACTCGCTATGACTATATCACGCTATTCAGTCTGATCCCTGGTCCTGCAGGGTGTACAGCGCTCTAGACATATTCACATAATCTATGTCTTAGGTATATAAATGAGCATATTTCTAATTTAAAATAGCCATAGCCTCCTTGCTGACTAGTTTCGTCGGCAATACTCCGACTTTATCAAAGTTGACGCTGGCGGGCGGGACTCTGGCGAGTTTTTTAAGCATCAGCCAGATGGCATCGCCCCTGATCGTGGGGTCATAATCCAATCAAAAGTCCAGAATTGTGAAGGGGGGGGGGAGGACTATATGTAAATTCCGGATGACGCTGTTTTTCTAAATCTTTTAAAATTATTACTCACATGTTAGTTCTTCATCGGATCCAACCTCCACGGATCCAAGTGAGAGAACTAGCAGATGGATAAAATGTTGAAGTCCGGTGACAAGCGCAGTAGATCCTGGATATTCGAATATGCACTAAGTCCCCACACATGCGCACTGTGGGGGACGCACTGCCAAATCACTCAAAGTCCAAGAGTCAGCGCAGTAGAAATGATGATACTTGAATATGCACAAAGTCCCCACGCATGCGCGTTACGAGGACGCACCAAGGAATTATTCTAAGTCCATGAACCTGCGCAGTAGAAGTGTGGCCACCACATTGCAAGTCCACACGCATGCGCACAGCCACAGAGCAAACCGAGGTTTTTTCTAAGTCCTGGAGTCTGCGCGAGACAGTAACTGCCAAAGAGGCGGAGTTGGCTAAATCCCCGCCAACTTTGAATATGGATCCATCCCCTCAAAAACAGCGTCATCCGTAATTTACATATAGTCCTCCCCCCCCCTTCACAATTCTGGACTTTTGATTGGATTATGACCCCACGATCAGGGGCGATGCCATCTGGCTGATGCATAAAAAACTCGCCAGAGTCCCGCCCGCCAGCGTCAACTTTGATAAAGTTGGAGTATTGCCGACGAAACTAGTCAGCAAGGAGGCTATGGCTATTTTAAATTAGAAATATGCTCATTTATATACCTAAGACATAGATTATGTGAATATGTCTAGAGCGCTGTACATCCTGCAGGACCAGGGATCAGACTGAATAGCGTGATATAGTCATAGCGAGTTTTGGCACATATTGCCTGCAATGACATATCACCGCTAGAGTACAGCGATCATCGTTAGCTACTGATTTCCAACAAACTACTATTACTGGATAGCGTGATATTGTCATAGAGAGCTTTGGCACGTACTGCCTGTCATGACATATCACTGATATTGTATAGCGTTCCTCTTATGTTATTGACTCACACGAATTACTTACCTGCGGGCCCGCAGACTTTAAATACTGTATGATATGGACAGTGATGCAACTGGTCTATAGTGCAGACAGTATCCGTATCGAGTACGGAGTGGAGTCATAAGAGTTGTATACGTTTATCCCAGTAGCACCTATTCATTGGTGAATACCACATGGTTATAGTTATACTGAAAGGTTATACATGTATATGAGCATATATCTATTTTAGTATACACTGTATATACACTACCACTCACGTTTATATTTTATCAGTAATCAATTAAAAGTTACGTTTTACCTTGGGGCAAGCTGGTATTTAGCCTTTGGGCACATTATTGACCATAACTAATACCTCCCACAAGGTTGGGATCACTAAACCCCAATCTGTGATACCGAGAGTTACCCCTCTCATTTTTGATCCTGCTCCCACTAAATGTGGAACAGATTACTCTTTAACAATTAATTTGAAATACGGTTACGTATTATGGCCAGTTTTCTTTCTAATATAGTATCGATTGAATCCCTCCAGAGTGCCGCAAATCAGGTTTTTTCACTTGCAGATCTCCCACTGAACAGTATTGACATAAATACTGCATTTAAAGAGTTACAAAAAACTTATAAAAGCTATATAAGATCGTGGTGGGAGATCAGCAGTCTCCAAACTTACATAGATCAAAAAATTGTATATCGAGGGCTTAGGATTAATACTCGCCCGAATGCACATCAAGAAGATGCTGAATTCATGAGGGGATGGCATGAACTTATGACAGCTAATTCCATAAGAATGCTTGAGTATCTATTGGCCTACGAAAAAAACAGTTCTGACTAAACTCAATACACAATTAGAGACACAATTGCAACAGATTCAGTTCTTTAACACCAATCCTGAATTTACCAACTACGAGACTAGACTACAAAGACATATCGAAATCTTCCAATCAGAAATTAAGGAGCGGAAGCATCGCAAATACATCCGCGATAAGAGAGACTTTGAGACAGGAGAGATATATAAGGACACCAATAATACCACAAGATATCCATACTCTGATTACTCCGAGTCTGACTACTCCGGGACCGAAGATCCAACTCAAGGAGACAACTCCAACTATCAACGCTACAAACTTCGCAACTTCAATCACAAGAAACACTCACGAAAACCAAAAAACAGAGGACAACAATCACATCCACATAACACAACATGGACACCAACCCCTATCGCTCAACAAGCACCCCAACAACACCAATCACAAGGAAACACACTTGTACAGAACACAAATGTGATACCAGCACAATCATCAGGCATCTTCTCTTCGTCCTCCTCACTTACCAACTTGGGTTTAAATGGTGCACAGACATCCACTTTGGGACAGACACAACCACAACCCATTTACACCCCACAGACAATGCAAGCACCAAATGTGAGTCATTTTTTAGGCCCAGCACAGCTTCGGGACCGAAGCCAGTGGGCCTACAAGAACCAACGGTATTAGATGCCATGAAACCACAGATCATAAATCTATCCTCTATCAACTTGTCCGAAGCAGAGACCATGGTCCTCGAAAGAGGGTTGTCCTTCACCACCACCCCTAGTTTTGATAAATTTACTTGGACAAAGGACATCCATTTGTTTGCTCGCAAATTGGCTCTCCATAAATTTTACAAAAATAGACAAGCCAACCCATCTAATTTATCCAGCAAGGAAAGAGAAGCAATAGAAACTCTATTCAGTCTACAAACCGAGAATGAAACCGGCATACGTGAATTTTCAGCTCCAATTACAAATCTGCGGCCCAAGTCCCTTTTCACACCGTCTCTTGTGACATTTCACAACATAGAGAAATTTGTGAACTTGGTCTGCAACGACCTCCAAAAAATTGAAGTCAAAACAACCAAAACTAACACCAATCTGACACACCAAGAAACTCAAGCACTAAAACACCTAACAACGAATGTAAATATAGAAATCAAACCTTCAGATAAGTGTGGAAATGTAGTCGTTATGGATAAAGAAGAATATCGACAAATGTGCCTTCGACTGTTGAATGACACGAAAACCTATGAGGTACTACGAACAGACCCTTCAAAACAATTCATAAGTCATCTAAAAAGTATACTCATAGAAGCCAAAAATTATAATCTCATCTCAGACCTTGAGTTCAAAGCCATGTTTAACCAGTTTCCTACACTGGCAACGTTTTACGCCCTCCCGAAGATACACAAACAGCGCACACCTATGCCAGGACGACCAATTGTATCCGGGAACAACTGTCTCACGGAAGGGATTAGCAAATATGTCGACCAGGTGTTGGCTCCATTCGTAGAAACAATGCCCTCGTATCTTAAAGACACCACTGAGACAGTTAAAAAACTCCAAGACTTATCGGTCACTCCGGGCGTAATGCTGGCAAGCTTAGATGTAGAGGCATTATATACGAGTATCCAGCACGAACATGGTCTCAACGCAGTAAAGCATTATCTTTCAAGCAGAGGAAATACATTCGTTCCCCATAACAAATTCATCATCCAATTGTTACAGTTCGTATTAACTCATAATTTTTTCATTTTTGATCAGAAATTTTATCTCCAAAAAACAGGAACGGCCATGGGTACCAGCTGTGCCCCCACCTACGCCAACCTCTACCTCGGCTGGTGGGAGGCCACCCACGTTTTCAACGACAATCTACAAAAATTCACAGACCACGTCATATTATGGGGGCGCTACATCGATGATGTCCTCATATTGTGGGATGGAGATGTAGCGCTCTTCAATGACTTTGTTAAAATTCTAAACACTAACAAAATTGGCCTAGTCCTGACCAGCGAGATTCATACAACAAGCATCAATTTCCTTGATCTCACCATATCGATCGGAATTAATGGTGATCTTTCCACCAGCATCTATCGTAAACCTACCGCCACTAACAGCTTTCTACAATGGCGCAGCTTTCACCCTGCCCCCTTAAAAAGAGGTATCCCGGTCGGACAATATTTGAGAGCGCGCAGAAATTGCTCCACGGAACAAGCATTCATGAAAGAGTGTGACACACTATATCACAGATTCCTAAGTAAAGGATACCCTAAAAAGGTCTTACATCGGGCCTTCTATAGAGCTAGAACAACCGACAGGAATAGTCTATTAAACAAAAACAAATACATGACTACACCATCTACGACCATCAGATGTATCGGAACATTCGATTCTGGACATTACAAAGTTCGACAAACCATACAACAATACTGGCCGGTACTACAAGCCGACCCTGATTTAAGAGATGTATTGTCCGCCACCCCCAGCATAACATATAGACGAGGACGAAATTTGAGAGACCATCTAGTCCATAGCCACTTTTCACATCCATCTAAAAATCCAATCACGACATGGCTAAAGTCGGACATTAAGGGCTCTTATCCTTGTGGGACTTGCAGTTATTGCAAATATCTACCCAAGATCAAGACATTCACAAATCCTATGGATCAAAAAACCTACACGATTCGACAGTTCATTAACTGTCAGACAAAGGCGATTGTATATGCCGCAAAATGCCCCTGCAACTTACTCTATATCGGTAAAACAGTCCAACAATTTCGCAACCGTATAGGTTCACATCTAAGCAATATACGGACCAGGACTGAAACGAGTATAGCCCGACATATCAATGAACACCATAATGGTGACCCTAAAGGTCTGACATTTTGGGGAATTGAATCCATACGTCTCGGACCATGCAGAGGAGATTTAGACTTGAAGTTACTCCAAGCCGAAGCACGTTGGATTTATCGATTGCGCACTCTGGCCCCGCATGGGCTGAATGAGGGATTTACATTCACTCCATTTCTCTAAGAATTACAGTATAGTGGTTGTTTACAGCGTTCTGAATGATCTGGGAGTATCCAAATTGTCCTGTATACACTAACCAATCAAAGGTCTAAACTCAGAGTAATATCCTATAATCAATTCAACCTGAACAGCATTTCTAAATCTTTTAAAACTATTACTCACATGTTAGTTCTTCATCGGATCCAACCTCCACGGATCCAAGTGAGAGAACTAGCAGATGGATAAAATGTTGAAGTCCGGTGACAAGCGCAGTAGATCCTGGATATTCGAATATGCACTAAGTCCCCACACATGCGCACTGTGGGGGACGCACTGCCAAATCACTCTAAGTCCAAGAGTCAGCGCAGTAGAAATGATGATACTTGAATATGCACAAAGTCCCCACGCATGCGCGTTACGAGGACGCACCAAGGAATTATTCTAAGTCCATGAATCTGCGCAGTAGAAGTGTGGCCACCACATTGCACTAAGTCCACACGCATGCGCACAGCCACAGAGCAAACCGAGGTTTTTTCTAAGTCCTGGAGTCTGTGCGAGACAGTAACTGCCAAAGAGGCGGAGTTGGCTAAATCCCCGCCAACTTTGAATATGGATCCATCCCCTCAAAAACAGCGTCATCCGGAATTTACATATAGTCCTCCCCCCCTTCACAATTCTGGACTTTTGATTGGATTATGGCCCCACGATCAGGGGCGATGCCATCTGGCTGATGCATAAAAAACTTGCCAGAGTCCCGCCCGCCAGCGCCAACTTTGATAAAGTCGGAGTATTGCCGACGAAACTAGTCAGCAAGGAGGCTATGGCTATTTTAAATTAGAAATATGCTCATTTATATACCTAAGACATAGATTATGTGAATATGTCTAGAGCGCTGTACACCCTGCAGGACCAGGGATCAGACTGAATAGCGTGATATAGTCATAGCGAGTTTTGGCACATATTGCCTGCAATGACATATCACCGCTAGAGTACAGCGATCATCGTTAGCTACTGATTTCCATCAAACTACTATTACTGGATAGCGTGATATTGTCATAGAGAGCTTTGGCACGTACTGCCTGTCATGACATATCACTGATATTGTATAGCGTTCCTCTTATGTTATTGACTCACACGAATTACTTACCTGCGGGCCCGCAGACTTTAAATACTGTATGATATGGACAGTGATGCAACTGGTCTATAGTGCAGACAGTATCCGTATCGAGTACGGAGTGGAGTCATAAGAGTTGTATACGTTTATCTCAGTAGCACCTATTCATTGGTGAATACCACATGGTTATAGTTATACTGAAAGGTTATACATGTATATGAGCATATATCTATTTTAGTATACACTGTATATACACTACCACTCACGTTTATATTTTATCAGTAATCAATTAAAAGTTACGTTTTACCTTGGGGCAAGCTGGTATTTAGCCTTTGGGCACATTATTGACCATAACTAATACCTCCCACAAGGTTGGGATCACTAAACCCCAAGAAATGAAATTCAGTGCGGATTGGATGACAGGCACCCTAGGCACCCAGGATCGGCTTTAGTTTCACGTGTATCTCTTAAGCCGGCAGAGAAAACCCACCTGATATGCGCTCCACACAATTGAATAGAGACGCCGTTGATTTTCTATGGGAATTGCAGAAATGACTTCTAAGCCTCGAAATAATGACTTTTTTTCCTAAGGTGGTAGGAATGAAACTCAGTGCGGGCTGGATGGGGTCCCCCCTGGGCACCGCAGACCTAAGCTTGTTTAACTCCTACCTCTTAAAGGGACCGAGAAAAAATGACCTTTTCTGCACTCCAATGTAAGTCAATGGGGCGATTTTTTGACTATGTGCTAGAAATGAAATTCAGTGCGGATTGGATGACAGGCACCCTAGGCACCCAGGATCGGCTTTAGTTTTACGTGTATCTCTTAAGCCGGCAGAGAAAACCCACCTGATATGCGCTCCACACAATTGAATAGAGACGCCGTTGATTTTCTATGGGAATTGCAGAAATGACTTCTAAGCCTCGAAATAATGACTTTTTTTCCTAAGGTGGTAGGAATGAAACTCAGTGCGGGCTGGATGGGGTCCCCCCTGGGCACCGCAGACCTAAGCTTGTTTAACTCCTACCTCTTAAAGGGACCGAGAAAAAAATGACCTTTTCTGCACTCCAATGTAAGTCAATGGGGCGATTTTTTGGCTATGTGCTAGAAATGAAATTCAGTGCGGATTGGATGACAGGCACCCTAGGCACCCAGGATCGGCTTTAGTTTCACGTGTATCTCTTAAGCCGGCAGAGAAAACCCACCTGATATGCGCTCCACACAATTGAATAGAGACGCCGTTGATTTTCTATGGAAATTGCAGAAATGACTTCTAAGCCTCGAAATAATGACTTTTTATCCTAAGGTGGTAGGAATGAAACTCAGTGCGGGCTGGATGGGGTCCCCCCTGGGCACCGCAGACCTAAGCTTGTTTAACTCCTACCTCTTAAAGGGACCGAGAAAAAAAATGACCTTTTCTGCACTCCAATGTAAGTCAATGGGGCGATTTTTTGGCTATGTGCTAGAAATGAAATTCAGTGCGGATTGGATGACAGGCACCCTAGGCACCCAGGATCGGCTTTAGTTTCACGTGTATCTCTTAAGCCGGCAGAGAAAACCCACTTGATATGCGCTCCACACAATTGAATAGAGACGCCGTTAATTTTCTATGGAAATTGCAGAAATGACTTCTAAGCCTCGAAATAACGACTTTTTTTCCTAAGGTGGTAGGAATGAAACTCAGTGCGGGCTGGATGGGGTCCCCCCTGGGCACCGCAGACCTAAGCTTGTTTAACTCCTACCTCTTAAAGGGACCGAGAAAAAAATGACCTTTTCTGCACTCCAATGTAAGTCAATGGGGCGATTTTTTGACTATGTGCTAGAAATGAAATTCAGTGCGGATTGGATGACAGGCACCCTAGGCACCCAGGATCGGCTTTAGTTTCACGTGTATCTCTTAAGCCGGCAGAGAAAACCTACCTGATATGCGCTCCACACAATTGAATAGAGACGCCGTTGATTTTCTGGTACAATGTTTTTATTGAATTTTTGAATAATTTTTCACACAAAATGTAACAGTGCACTTGTACATCATGATATTAACTAACAATAAAATATGTAGAAAACAATGTGTTTCCGTTATTCTGAGTTCAATGTACATATATGGACAAAGAAAACTTTCAAACAAAATAAAAAAGATCCCAACAAACAAATATAAAAGTCACAAAACTAAGACCAGCATGGTCTGAAACTTAGCAGGTTTAGTTTGGAAGTATCAACATACTATTTATTAAAGGAATATGGGAAATATTGATGATTATGTTTTAAATTGTAAATTTGTTCGTATAGTCAACGGTTACACATTGGTTATTAAGGAGGTAACAACATAGAATTACCGTCTCTCACATAGTATTTTCTCCATATATACCAATTTTTATAAAATTTTGTTATTGTATTCGAACCTATAGCTATATATTCCTCATATGAGTGAGACTGTTTCAGAGTGTTTTTAACTTCTTCTATTGAAGGACAAGTGTCTGTTTTCCAGTATCTTGTGAGGACCAATTTAGCTATAATCAATAATTTACAAGTTATAAATCTCTCCTCTATTGGTACCAGGTTTATATCAATCATAAGTAAAGCTAATAATGGATCATAGGATATTTTGCGATTAACAATCTTAGATAGTAAGTCAAAGACATCATTCCAAAATTTACCAATGACAGGACAAAACCATAGTAAGTGTGAAAGATTACCTATACAATTGCAATTCCTCCAACAAAGATTGGAGCTGTTAGGATATATTTTTTGTAGTTTAACAGGAGTGTAGTACCAATATAGCCATGTTTTTGTAATTGCTTCCACATGAGTAGTACATTTCAAACACTTCAGTGAATATGAAATTGCGTTTGTCCATTGCTGTGGAGTTATATTTTTATTCAATTCATTTTCCCATAATGAAAATGGTTTTACATTTTGAAATTTTATAAAATTGTCCATAATGTTATATATGGGCCTTAAACCAGAGGAATTGGCTTTAATATATTTAAACAGTTCCGGACAACACAATGAAGGTTCAAAATTGTGATTTTCCAAAAATTTTTTAATGCGGAGATACACGAAAATATCTCCATTCCTTAAATGAAAATTATCTTTTAGGGTGATAAAATCTATCAATTTAAAGTCTGAAAGCAATTTATCTACTGTATCTATACCCTTTTCCAACCATGAACATATGTCCAAGTCTTGAATAGCATAGCTCAAGATTTGTATAGGAGAGTATTGGACATATCCATTGGATTTGACATATGAGAAATTGTGAGCTAATTTCCAGTTGTGTAATGCCGCATAAGTAGTGGGAGATAAATGCTTAGGTATTGGGATATTCCAAAACTGTAGGTAAATGTACAAATCTGGTTCTATTTCATTCATGAAATATTTTTCAATGCTTACCCAATGTGGAGGATCCAATGTATAGTGCCATTTTTTTTATAAAGGAGACTAATGTGGCTATATGATATCTTTTAGTATCCGGAACTCCTAGGCCTCCTATTGATTTATGTTTAGTAATGATGTCATATGCGATTCTAGGAGGTTTATTATTCCATATATATTTTGATAGAAGAGATCTAGTTGCAGAAAAAAAATTTGTAGGTATAGTGATGGGGACATTGCTATATAGATATAATAATTTTGGTAGAAGAAGCATCTTATAGGAGGCGATCTTACCCAACCATGAAGCTTCTATTTTGGCAAATTTAGTTAAATCTACTTTCATGTTTTTAATAAAGGGGATGTAGTTTAATTTATATAGTAATTTGCATGAGTTTGGTATTTGTATTCCTAGATATTTTATTGATTGCGATTGCCAATCTAGTATAAACTTGGTACGATATAAATCCACTTCTTCTTTTGGAATGTTAATTGGTAAAGCTTGTGTTTTCGATTGATTTAAAGAATAATAAGAGACTAAACCGAATTCTTTTAAAATTAGCATCGTATTTTTTAGAGAATTGAAAGGGTTAGAAAGAGTGAGTATGATGTCGTCAGCATATAGGGAAATTAGATGAGATTCGTTTCCTATCTTAATACCTTCGATATTGGCATGTGATCTAAATAATTGGGCTAGGGGTTCTATTGATAGAATGAAAATAATAGGGGAAAGCGGACATCCCTGTCGTGTACCGTTAGTTATTTGGAATTGGTCTGATAATGCGCCATTGCAAAATACTTTCGCTGAGGGGTTAGTGTATAATGCATGCATAGCTGATAATATGGGTCCATGAAATCCCATGGCACCCAGAACCGAGAAAGCATACTGCCAGTTAATCCTGTCAAATGCCTTCTCGGCATCCAGGGCCAGGAAAATAGTTTAGATTTTTTTATATTCCACAAAATGTAGAATATTTAAAATTCTTCTTGTGTTATCAGCACCATATCTTCGTTTTACAAATCCCACTTGGTCCTTTTTAATTAAAGTTGGGATAATTTTAGCTAGTCTAGATGATAAAATTTTAGCGTATATTTTTAGATCGCTATTTAACAGGGATATGGGTCTAAAGTTCTGCGGGACATCTGGATCCTTTCCCGGTTTAGGAAGAGTAACTATTATTGCTTGGAGGTTTTCTTCAGGAAAGGACCCAGGGTTCACACAGTTGCGGAGAAAAGGAGTTAAAATAGGGGATAGAATATTGCTGAGTCGTATATAATATTCATTCGTTAGGCCGTCATGACCTGGGGATTTGTTTAATGGTAAGGAAGAAATAGTTTCTTTTATTTCTGATTCTGTTATAGGGAGGTTTAAATTTTCTAATTGTTCTTGAGATAGTTGAGGCAGGGAGATTCCACTCAGATATTTGTTAATAGAAGGTATAGAGGGTTGTGTTATGGTAGGATCGTTTTTCAGATTATATAAATCCTTATAATATTCCATGAATCTTTTCGCTATATCTTGTGGAGCTACCAATTTCCCAGATTTGTCTTTAGTCCATAGAAAGGGAATTTTACTTTTTAGATGCTGTTGCTTAAATCTATTTGCTAAGAGCCTACTAGCCTTATTGTTGTATGTATAATATTTAGCTCCGGTTTTCTTGAACTGTTTTTCATAATCTGCGAAAAGCAATGTACTCAACTTATTTCTTAATGTTTTAATTTTAATGCTATGTATTGCAGATGGATTTTTCTTGTTTAGTGTTTCAGTGATGTAGATTTCTTTTGATAGGGAATCCATCTCTTTGTTTTTAGCTTTCTTCACTCTGCTACCTAATTTTATGAATTCGCCTCTTATGAAGGCCTTATGTGCGTTCCATATAGCATTGATGTGTGTATCTGCCCTCACGTTAAATTGAAAAAATTCTTTCAGATGTGTTTCTATTTCTTTGCTATATGTAGGGTGGTTAAGTATAAAATTATTTGTCCTCCAAAGATAAGTAGGAGCTATATTAATTTTTTCTTTTATGGATAGACTTATAGGAGCATGATCTGTCCAACTAGTGGATCCTATGTTAGATGATTCCACTTGTAGCAATAGCTCTCTGTCAGATAAAAAGTCTATTCTAGAATAACTGTTTTGTGCTGCAGAATAAAATGTAAAATCCCTTTCTGAACCGTGGTTCACTCTCCATACATCGTATATATCATTTTCAAATAAAATGTCAGTAAAACCAGTAGATTTCCTTCTGTCTGGGAAAGTAGTATCCCATTCGTTATCGGGGGCTAAGTTAAAATCTCCCAACATCAATAGATATCCTTGTTTATGTTTTTTCGTAAGTTTTATCTTTTTATTAAGAAATTTTTTGGGGCCTTTACATGGTGCATATACAGCAAATATGGTGTAGATTATATTATTTATCTCAGCTATTAAGAGAACATATCTACCATTGGGGTCGGAAATATGTTTAATTAGTTTAAATGATACAGAATTTTTGATAGCTACTAATACACCTCTTGTTTTGTTTTTATAATTAGAGTGAAATATGTGGTTAAAATTTTTATTTTGAATTCTAATGTTATCTTTTTCCAATAAATGCGTTTCCTGAATGGCAATGACATCACATTTTAGTTTACGGATTTCTTTCCACATTTGTGACATTTTATACGGACTATTTAACCCATTAATATTCAAAGAAGCAAACTTAATAACCATGACTACTTCTGTGAAAGATGTAAAAAGTCGCTAATATACTTATCAATGATGATTCATGAATTTTCCCATTGATCCAAATAAACCTGCTCAAATGAAAAATTTTTGTAAAGCACACAGAGGAAATGAGAAAACAAACAACAAATAACATAAACATACTGCCAAAGTAGCAGATTAACTCTGAATGGGGGGGATTAGTCCACTTGCAAAAAGGTGGTTTAATGGAGCTGTATACACACTCATAGAGGTCGAAGACCGGGGTAGAACTCAAATTGACCTGCAAAGACGTTTTCAGCGTCCAACCTTTTTCCAGCCTACATCGACATGAGTTGGTTTGGAGCGTTGTACAAATTCTTTAACTGAAATGTTCCATTTATTCAAAATATAGATTCCTTCTTCCAAATTTCTTATAGTGTGAGTATTGCCATCTCTTGAAACCAGCAATTTTACTGGGAAGCCCCATCGATACATAATTTTGTTTTTTCTAAGAGCAGCTGTTATTGGCAATAATTTTCTTCTTTGTTGTAAAGTTGCCGCAGATAAATCCGAAAACAACTGAAGCTTTTTAAATCTCTCTGGTAAATCAATAGTGTTTTTGGTTGATGACATCAGGGCCTCTTTTACATGAAAGAAGTGGAATCTTGCGAGCACATCTCTAGGTGTCTCTTCTGGAAGAAAGTTTGGTTTAGGAATACGATGTATTCTGTCAATTAGCATATCCGTAGGTGTGCAATCCGGTAAGACGAGCATTACGTATTCTTGCACATAATTTTTTAACTCTGAGTTGGCAATATTCTCAGGAACACCTCTAAATTTAATATTGTTCCTTCTCGAACGATCTTCAAGGTCGACTATTTTCATTTTAAGATTTTGTGTTTCAGTGTCAAGTTCATAATGTGCATCGATTAACTTGTTATGTGATGTTGTCAGATCCGACATTTTGTTTTCGGTATGTAGAATTCTTGTTTCAGCTTTGGCGACAGCTTTTTCAACTGGTTTCAACATAGTCATAAAATCAGCACGAATAGATTTTTGTAAGGCAAATAGCATATGTTTCATTTTATTCTCTGATAAAAGAGCGTTGGTAGTTTTCATAGATTCTAATTCTACCATCAGAGAATTGGCCTCTTCTTCTCCCTCTGAATCTGACCTAACTAAAGCCTCTTTGGAAACATCCTGAAATCTTGGTCTAGCTTTCTCTGGGCTTTCTATTGCAGGAGATGAGGGAGGAGTTTCAGTTTCATCACTGAGTTTTTGTGCCTGTCTTTTTAATGTAGAAGGAGCTATTTTGAAGCTTTCTCTACTGTCCTCATCTGTGTCCCATTGCCTTGTACTAGTAGTTTTAGCCTGAAGAGGAGGAACAGAACTACTTCTTCTGCCCCTCTGTGGCTGCTATAATTGTACAGGAGAGAGGATTTCTGAAGGAGCTTTACCTTGTTTCCTGCTGAGCCTCGATGTGGAGCAGGTGCCATCTTGTGAATCTCCCGACACACCAGCCACAAAGAAATCTGGCAGTTTAGAGACCCTGGAAGATTTCTTGGTCTTCCTGCGTGCTCCAGAAGACATCTTGAGGTTTAGAAGGGTCTTTCCGGATGGATTTTGTAGGCAGGAACGGTCCCAGTCGCTTTAAAGTGAGTAGCTGAGCAGGAGCTCTGAGTTCAAGCGGCCATCTTCCTCCGGTGCCAAGCCACGCCCCCACGCCGTTGATTTTCTATGGGAATTGCAGAAATGACTTCTAAGCCTCGAAATAATGACTTTTTTTCCTAAGGTGGTAGGAATGAAACTCAGTGCGGGCTGGATGGGGTCCCCCCTGGGCACCGCAGACCTAAGCTTGTTTAACTCCTACCTTTTAAAGGGACCGAGAAAAAAATGACCTTTTCTGCACTCCAATGTAAGTCAATGGGGCGATTTTTTGGCTATGTGCTAGAATCGAAATTCAGTGCGGATTGGATGACAGGCATCCTAGGCACCCAGGATTGGCTTTAGTTTCACGTGTATCTCTTAAGCCGGCAGAGAAAACCCACCTGATATGCGCTCCACACAATTGAATAGAGACTCCGTTGATTTTCTATGGGAATTGCAGAAATGACTTCTAAGCCTCGAAATAATGACTTTTTTTCCTAAGGTGGTAGGAATGAAACTCAGTGCGGGCTGGATGGGGTCCCCCCTGGGCACCGCAGACCTAAGCTTGTTTAACTCCTACCTCTTAAAGGGACCGAGAAAAAATGACCTTTTCTGCACTCCAATGTAAGTCAATAGGGCGATTTTTTGACCATGTGCTAGAAATGAAATTCAGTGCGGATTGGATGACAGGCACCCTAGGCACCCAGGATCGGCTTTAGTTTCACGTGTATCACTTAAGCCGGCAGAGAAAACCCACCTGATATGCGCTCCACACAATTGAATAGAGACGCCGTTGATTTTCTATGGGAATTGCAGAAATGACTTCTAAGCCTCGAAATAATGACTTTTTTTCCTAAGGTGGTAGGAATGAAACTCAGTGTGGGATGGATGGGGTCCCCCCTGGGCACCGCAGACCTAAGCTTGTTTAACTCCTACCTCTTAAAGGAACCGAGAAAAAAATGACCTTTTCTGCACTCCAATGTAAGTCAATGGGGCGATTTTTTGACTATGTGCTAGAAATGAAATTCAGTGCGGATTGGATGACAGGCACCCTAGGCACCCAGGATCGGCTTTAGTTTCACGTGTATCTCTTAAGCCGGCAGAGAAAACCCACCTGATATGCGCTCCACACAATTGAATAGAGACGCCGTTGATTTTCTATGGGAATTGCAGAAATGACTTCTAAGCCTCGAAATAATGACTTTTTTTCATAAGGTGGTAGGAATGAAACTCAGTGCGGGCTGGATGGGGTCCCCCCTGGGCACCGCAGACCTAAGCTTGTTTAACTCCTACCTCTTAAAGGGACCGAGAAAAAATGACCTTTTCTGCACTCCAATGTAAGTCAATGGGGCGATTTTTTGACTATGTGCTAGAAATGAAATTCAGTGCGGATTGGATGACAGGCACCCTAGGCACCCAGGATCGGCTTTAGTTTCACGTGTATCTCTTAAGCCGGCAGAGAAAACCCACCTGATATGCGCTTCACACAATTGAATAGAGACGCCGTTGATTTTCTATGGGAATTGCAGAAATGACTTCTAAGCCTCGAAATAATGACTTTTTTTCCTAAGGTGGTAGGAATGAAACTCAGTGCGAGCTGGATGGGGTCCCCCCTGGGCACCGCAGACCTAAGCTTGTTTAACTCCTACCTCTTAAAGGGACCGAGAAAAAATGACCTTTTCTGCACTCCAATGTAAGTCAATGGGGCGATTTTTTGACTATGTGCTAGAAATGAAATTCAGTGCGGATTGGATGACAGGCACCCTAGGCACCCAGGATGGGGAG